>NC_061115.1:35229945-35238575 GCF_002878395.1 Capsicum annuum
CATAGTCCTATTATGTCTTCATCTACTTCATTAATACCTGAAATCATGCTAATCACATCGGTTAGCTCAATTACATAGAAGTAGAGTAAAAACATAAGAAATTAGGCACTTTGTTCTCTAAACTTAGCTAAAATATGGATAAGTTATGGTTCTTAGGCGTATAAATACACCCAAGATCACCACCCCACACTTAAAGCTTTGTTCATCCTCGACAACATATCCATTTATGCATACTACACAAGACTTAGCACCCAAAAAGAAAGACAAGATGGTCAAATAGGCTCACACAACAATTATGAACAATAAGTAGATTCAGGAATCATTACTAGAGACAACCTACCCTCAAGAATAGAATCATTAAGTTGGAAATTTCATGCGTACCATTTAAGCAAAGAAATCATATAAATTACCCAATTTTCATCAACCATGTGCCCTCACAACAAGAAAGTTACCCATAATCACTCAGAATCATGTAATTTCTAACAAAATGGGTACAAGAATTAAGTCGCGCTCACTCTCACAAAGAATTCTCAAATTACAAATTTGACCATATGCTTACCCTTAGTGTAATACTTCACTAATATCAGAATACTAAGATTAGAATTAAATAGGTCTTTTACGGGTTGTAATGCAGGCTAAAGGGTGGGTAGGAACTATTTTGGCCAGAAATAGTGACTATCTTCTCTAAGCGCTTTAACTCACTACATTATACAATTAAAATGAATCTCTAATAGCCAATTTACACTTCTACTATCTTCACAGATTTACTTTTCACCCCAACTCATTAAGCTCAATTAATAACACTATGGTGGGAGTATGCAACCCTTTTAATTTTTTTCACCTTTTTCATGATACGCAGCCATATAATAGCCACCCTCAGCTTAAGCGATTTGCCTTAGTTGAAGTACACAATGTCCAAGAAGGACCAGGGTCAAAATAGGTTCATTGTAATATGTCCGGGATGAAATTTAAAACTTTTTCAACATTTTTTGCTACTCCCAACCACATCAATTTCACACGCCAATAACTAGACTTTAGGGCATCAATTTCACCTTTTCCCTCTAATTATCAAACTCCTAACTCAAATTGATTTTACATTAAAGCGCTTAGGAGCTTTTGAATTAAATTACGATCTATTAAAGAACGAAATAGGCTATATATGAGGCTAACAAAAGAACAAGCTAAAGGCTCAATGGGGCTAGCTAATATAATGTGCAAAGGTAGGTTAAAAGAAGGTATGAACAATGACTATCAAAGAAATTCCTAAATCATATCCTAAACTCACAATCTTTATTTTGCTTTGCATACACACTAGGTAAGTTCTAGCATCAGCTGCAATAAGAAATATACAACAGTCTTACACACTCATGGCATATGGTCAACTCAACTAGGAGCATTATCGATTCTCGGCCCGACAATTACATGAATTCAAATAAAACCAACAATCACAACAAGAGTCACAACTAGAGCCTAGGTGTTTCAAACGTAATGATCCATCACATACTTATGTGATAATGTCATATGATCCACAAGAACAATTACATTTAATTAAATGACTAATTTTCTATTTAGACGGTTGTCATCCATCCATCATCGAGAAAAACACCTAATTATGACTAAACAGAATAAACATCTAACAAGAAACAAAATAAACAAAATAACTAATCCTATCACAAAAGAATGCCAAGGAGAAGGTACTATTTTCTTACAAAATAAGTAGCTAAGTAACCAGCTACCCCACACTTAGGCTAAGCACTGTCCCCAGTGCAAATAACAAGATAAAGAACCTAGCTAGTAGTACTCCTCATCCACATTAGGAGTCATTCCACCTGCGTTGAGATCATTATCAGAGCTATTTTTCCTATGTTCATCATATCATCTACGTCAGTCACACATAATGAAAATAACTATAATTAAGATGAGGGTGGTGAAGTCATCACCCCACACTTAATTTGTTAGTATCAACCAATTAAGTATTGTTGTCGAGTACTTAGACTTCGCCGACATACAGTTTGACATGGTACATCAACATTAGTCACAATACAATTCACTCACTTCAATTCCCCTAATTCTATTTCAATAAAGCACTTTTTTAACAGAATCATGCTCTGCACTTTCAACCATATCAAAATATACAAAACACCATCACTTTCACAACATCGCCATGATAAGAATTTAATTTGTAATCCTTAAGAAATAAATTATCTATAACATAGAGTCACAATAACAAAGGATTACGAAAGTAAAACTTACCTTGAAAATGGAAGATTAGTGAAGGACAAAGAGAATGGTAGGAGGTCAATATTGTACAGATTAAGGGTGAAATAAGGATGAATTTGGGCATTTAGGGTGTGGATTCTATTAAAGAATAAAAATCTGGGTCGGGTTGACCCAAGTTAAAGTTGGATATTAAGCTGACATTGGAGAGGTGTGCGGCGTACAACTTATCGCACAACATTAAGTGTGTGTCGCATTAGGCATCGCACACTTTAGACAGAGAGCATATGCATTATGGTGTACGACGCACATGTTATTGCACAAGTGAAGGTATGCAATGCACAAGTTATCATAAAAGTTGCATTGTTCAGTGCACACGGTATCAACGCACATGTTATTACACAGTTGAGGCAGTGAGCATGTGCGGAGTATTGGGCGGCGCACATGTTATCGCACATCTTAAAGTGTACGGTGCACATGGTATCACATAGTTGAGATAGTGAACATGTGCAGAGACTTATACGACGCACAAGTTATCTCACACTTTGAGGTATGCGGCGCACATGTTATTGCACAACTTAAGGTGTGAAGCGCACATCATGCCACCCATTTTCGCCTATGTGAATCAATGTGTTTAGAAAAATTATGAAGTATGTTTAGGGGATACCTTTACCATGGTCGATGCAAACTTGGATGTCATGCACCCCATTCTCCACATAAAGACTTGAGAAAGGTCCTACTATGGGGGCTTCGCCCCCGCACCCCCGTCGAGGTCAGTGGTGGGCTTTAAGATTGGGCCTATCGGACCGATCCCTACGCTACCGCCACAGACCTCATTGAAATCACAACATAAAGTTGCACCGCAAAACTTTTTGGATAGGATTAACATAAATCGAGGCATGACTCTAACATGAATCATACTTAAGCCTTACACACTTGACCACTCCAGCTTACCTGTAATGTTCCCATCACTCCTAAACTTACCACCATTGACATAGCTCAATTCCAAACCAAATTTGGTACTAATCTCCTCCTTAGTACTTCATGCATCTATACTTAATCAAAAACAATAAAAATAATTACAAGGATGAGTTGCCTCCCACCAAGCGCCGTAGTTTTGGTTGTGGCTCGACCCTTATTTTTGCATGTTTATTTAGTATGATAAAATGAAAATAAAATCATGGGTTGCCTCCCATGCAACACCTAATTTAATGTCGCAGCATGACTCGATTATCTTGACTACTCAGACTTCATCAAGATACATCGATGATACCATTTGTACCTCATTTGTTGGATCAAGACAATGCTTTATTCCTAGTCTAACCACTTTGAAGTCACTCACATCCTTGTTTGCAAGTTCAACCAAACCAGCTATGGTCTCTACAGCAAACCTATCCTTAACTGGTACATCTTGCTCATCTTCGTAGAATACATCAACAATCGAGAAGACACTCATCTTCTTTTGTTATTTCATAAACCGACAAACTTCAAAACTAACTTTTTTCTCATTGAGCCTAAATTTTAGCTTATTCAGCTCCATGCCAACTAATATTCTCCCAGTTGCTAAGAATAGCCTACCTAAAATTATGGGTACTTCAAATTCCACTTTGTAATCAAGAATTACAAAGTCGGCAGGAAATATAAAATCTACAACTTTTACAAGTACATTATGTAGAATCCCAATCCAAACAACTCTGCTTTTGGTCCTCTATCCCTCATTTTCTGCAATAGGATTTTGGCACATATCATTGCAACAACTCTGATTCCTCAAAAAGGATCCCTCAACAATTTGACTTGTAGAGATGTATTTGTCCTCTAATGCATGATCAAAAAGTATAAAGTTAACTAGAGTGTATGGATTCGTGAGCACATGATGGAAAGTACAGCTGACTCCCATGCCTCAACAAGCTTACCTTATAGTTTGCTTATCACTGGGATTCTCATCTACTATGGAATTGACCTTTTAGCTTATCCAGTGGTAGAAGTCTATACCACCTATGATTTAAAAACCTTCACAAGCATGGGTTATGTCCTGATCGAGAAAGAATGGTGTAAAAATGAGTCTATCAAGAACTGACCCAAAATATCTGAGGTAAGTAAAAAAGTGCCTAAATCCATGTTTTATGTAGATAAGGAGACCGAGGAGATCAAAAAATAGACTCATTACCATCGAAGAATGAATTTCCAGTATCAAGGATTCGACTGCCAAGCAGCTGCAGTGGGGCAAAGAAAAAGGTACTGACATAGGTAAAGTGCGACTCTCTTTTGATGGCTTCAAAAATGAAGGCGTACGATTGTTTAATAGTATGTTTTCCCAAGTTGAGTCCATCAAGGCAGAATCATCTTCCTCCTCAAATGAACTTGGCATCTTAGTTAAGAATTCTTACTCAAATTTCACCAAGAGTGTTGAAAAATCTTATGATCGGTTCTGTTCTAACATGCACAACACTCCCATTTACTTCCTTACCAAAAGACGTTGAACTCTTTTATTCAAAAGGGGTCTGTCCCTTCGTGAACTTTGGCCTATATAAAGATATTACATACTCTTGCTCTGATATTTTGTTTTGACAAACATAACTGCATCACTAGTACTCTATGCTATTTTGGTTTGTTATTTTGCTATTATCTAGTTTTGTGTTGTTTTGTGGTTGGGTATATTCTTTGTGCTGTGCTTGCTTTGTCTTTTTTTTTTTTATAATGCCAAAAGGGGGAGAAAATATGTATCAGTTAACTAGACAGGTAACAAAGGAAGAGCAAGCTATGATCATATCAAAGATGACTACAGTCATTAAAACATAGAAAGCTAAATAAGCCAAATCACCATCACCAAGGCAGAAAGACAGGGGGATCTTAAATAACAATCCTAACAGAGAAGTCAAATGATATTTAAGTTTTTCATTATTAAAAAGGTGGAGAATGTTAGCCTCCTCAGATAATATTTTAATAATGACAAACTAAGTTTTAAATAGTGACAAAATAATGAATGAATATTTTGAAGGATAAAAGCTGCAAGATACCAGAAGATTGCTGATGGTAAAAGAATCAAGGATCTAACAAAGGTCTCTCTAAGAAAGGAAGGACCAATAATCTCAAAAAGACACAACACTCTCTAAGAAAGGAAGAGTATCCAATCACAAAAAGATCATGACACTCTCTAAGAAAGGAAGAACCAGTAATCTCAAGAAGATCACAACACTATCTAAGAAAGGAAAGACATCCAATCACGAAAAGATCACAGAACTTACATGGCAACTTTGGAAATGAAAATCAAATTCCCAGATTCATGAAAGATCAGATCAATCAGAAAATCAATGAGGATCTAAATAAAGAAAAGAAGGACATAACTGTCACATAGACATCCAAGACCAAAAGAAAGGAAAGTTCACAAAAATATCTGATATGGACACGATCCAAAGTGGTATATGGACATATCTGACATGGACACATCAAATGGATACATTCCTCAATCAAGGAATCAATTCAAATCCTTGATTGAGAAGAAATCGCTTAGGTTTCCTTATAAAGGGAAACAACCAAAGACTATAAAAGGAGAAGACCAACGACAAACACTTCAAGGAGAAAATTCAAAGTGTCTCACTCTTAGTCTTACAAAGCTCTGTAATGTTAGTTTACAATTGGCATATAATGAGTAGGATCGAGTCATCTTTGTAACATCAACTGAAGCTGTGTCACAAGATCTGAAGAGAAAAATAAGTCTCCGGAACTTGTTTCCTATTATTGTACTCGAACCAAACCTTCAACGATCTAAAGAAAACTTAAAACCTAAAAGGGACTGGACGTAGGCACTGAATTGGTGTATCGAACCAGGATAAATCTTTTTATTATTTAATTTATGCTTTATTATTTACTTTCTTAACTATTTATGTTTAATCTGTTTGTGAAGTATTTTGATCTGCAGGCGAGTCGACTGTGAGGAGTCAGTAGTCGACTCATAAAAGAAATTTTAATTCACCCCCTCTTGAATTTCAATTGGTATTAGAGCAGGTCTCTCAGATAGCATTTCCTAACCATAAGTGAGAAAAGATCAAATGGCCAATTACCAAATTATCGGTGCTCTTCTTCAGGATGTCACTCCCCCACAAGACTACCATACTTCAATGGACAACACTACTCATATCATCTTTGTCAAATCAAAGACTACTAAGCCTGGATTGTCATCAAACCTAAGCCAATTCCAGGGCTCAAGGAAAAACAAAAGGTCATGGATAAAGAATCCATTAGTACTAATATGGAAGATCTTGAACATTTTGATAGTAACAAACAACAACAGGAGTCAATCCAAACTAACGCATGTGCTATAAGTTTACTTTTGTGTGCAATTAGTAGAGAAGAATACCTCAACGTGTGAGACAACAAAAGAAATATGGGACAAACTGGAGGTAACCTATGAAGGAACCACCAAAATCAAGAAGTCAAAAATTGCTGCTCTTGTAAATAAATATGAGCTATTCAAAATGGAGGAGAATGAGGATATTAAATTAGTGTTCACCAGATTCAGTAAAGTTGTCTATGAAATAAAATCACTGGGGATGATCTATCCTCATAGCCTGCAAGTCCAGAAACTAGTTCGAAGTCTTTTAAATATTTGGGAAACCATGACTGCCATTCTAGAAGACGGAGATCTTCACAACATGACTTATAATGAACTGCGAGGTAACCTTATTGCATATGAGAAAAATTATGTTAACAGGTTTCATAAGGATGAAAAGAATAAACCTATAACTTTCAACGCTACTCCAATTGGAGAGAAGGACATTCTAGAAGATGCTAATATTGAATAAATGACCTGCATCAATTGTGGAGTAAGGTAGATCATAAGATAGAGACAACAAGGATTTCAAGGAGGCAAAAGTAATAATTTCATAAGAAACGATGAACACTGCTACTACTACGGAAAGCCTAGTCACTTTAAACTGAATTGTCCTAAATTGAAAATAAAAATGTCCAGGAAAAATCAAAACTTTGGAGCCTAGAGTGATGAAGATGAAATCGAAGAAGAGGTAGAAGTCGTGAATATTTGCTTCATGGCAACTGGTGAATTCAGTAAGGTAAGACTACATGATTACCATAATTGTAATACTCTTGAATCTAACTTTGATATGATTACTGATGAACTTCAAAAATTTATAATGAGTATAACAATCTTGCCTAAAAAAAGTAAAAGTTACGAAGCTAAATTTCTATGAAAACTCGAAAAGGAATGTCAAAACTAGCAAATAGAAATTGAAGCATGTCAAATTGAAATTGACCTACTTCATGACGAGATTAATGATAAGAAAATAAAATTAAAAAATTTTTGAGCATCCCCAATCCATAGTTTCATAAGATCAAACTCGTTTAAAAACTACTCGAGTTCCTTGTTAGGGTAGTTTAAATCAGCTAAGAACTATTTCTCTTATCGAGGGCCTGTTTGTTTCATCTATGGATAGAGAGGGCACACATCCAACAGTTGAAGGCATAAGCTTAAAATTATAAGGGTTTGGAAGCCCAAAGGGAGTACATCTAACCCGCAAGGACCCAAGACCGCTTAGGTACTTAAGCAAAATTAATCTCTCTATTTTGTAGGAATATGTTCGAAAGATCCATAGCTAGAAGGAATTGGTGGCAAATATTCCAGAAGTATATCTGGAGAGAAAAAGATTTCACAAAAAATATGTCAAATTCACTGACAGCTACGAAAGAAATATCATCAGAGTCGACGATACCCTCTTCAGAGTCGATTGCAGCTGAAACGGTAAAATAAATAAAGATATTTTCCCTCTAGGAGAATACTTCTTTAAATATCTTATGATAAAGTCAAAATCCTATATAGTTTATCCTTGACTTTTTTATTGCCGTTTCTTTTAAAATTGTGCCCAGAACGTGTGAAAATTTTGTGTTGATCATATGTTTAAATTGTTCTGTGTAAGTATGTTAGAGTCAAGTATTTTCTGTCCATGATATTTTTTTTTGGATTCTCAGAAAAAAATTTTATGTCAATAATTTATGCGTCATATTTATGGACACAAATCATTTTTACTTAGTCCAACCTTATTTTTGCTAAAAAAAGGATTCTGCATTCTTGACTTATCTATTGATTATTTTTCCATCTGTTGCAACAGATGGATCATTTATTGGATGAAATTGAATCAGGTCTTCCACATTTCCATCGGATGTGTAATCTATTGGGCAATACAGTACCCTAACCCACCAATACCATAAATACCAACACTACAACACCACCAATATCAAAACCACCAACACCACCAATACCAACACTACTAACACCAGCACCACCACCACCAACAACACTACCAACACTACCAACACTACCAATACCACTACCACCACCACCACCAATACCACCAATACCACCAATACCTACACTACCCACATCAACACCAACACTACCA
>NC_061115.1:35238675-35314795 GCF_002878395.1 Capsicum annuum
CCACCACTACCACCACTACCACTACCACTACCACTACCAATACTAACCCTACCACCACCACCACCACTACTAATACCAATACTACCACCAATACCACCATTAATACTAACCCCACCAACACCAACACCATCACCAACACTAATACCAACACTAATAATATGAACACCATCAACAAAATAAAAATAAATAACAAACAAACAACAAACAAAAAATAAAACAAACAAACAACAAATAAATAACACCAATAGTGCCAACAACACCACCAACAACCACCATCAACACCACAAGCACCATCCAACAACACCACGATAGTCAATAGAATACTGTGACAAAAATTAGGATTTTCTTGGGTTCTTCCTATATTTTTTAACATAAAAAACCAAAAATTGTTAACCTATTCTCAAAGATAATACAACTAAAAGTCTTCTTTTCTATCATTAACTAAACAACCTTAAATTTTAGAATAAAACAAACGTAGAACTCTTCTCGAACTCTATTACCTGTGAAAACAGAGAAAACAATAGATACAATCAAGAAAAAAGTCAAAAATAACAACTATGTTGTCAAAAATGGGAAGAAGATCAATTTTTTTATAAAGGATTGAGTAATCTATTGAGTTATTGTTGTTTATACTATTGAGAGAGAAATAGAAGAGAGAGAACTTGAGATTTGAAATGATGAAATATTTTTTTTGCAACTGGATGAAATGGAATGATTTGAAAAATGATTGAGCATTTTAGTTTTAAAAATATTAATTTGGTCTGAATTGATCTTAATTAATTTTTTAAAAGAGATAAATTTAAATGTTTCATAATAAATACAATTAATTTCATTAAAATTAGCTTTCAGTTTACTAAGTTCAATTGGAACTTTAATGAATTTAATATTAACATAATAGTTATTTAATATTAATTACAATAAATAAAAACATCTCTTTTAACATATTACTTATCTGTGGAAATAGTTGAATAATATGTTGGAAATGACCAAACAGATAACATCATCTGTTACAACGGATGAGTCATCTATTGCAATAGATGATGCTATCTATTTGGCCATTTCCAACAAATGAAATATCTATTACAACATGTTGAATCTGTTGCAATACATTATAAAATAGTTGATCTTGTAATTGCAATGAGATCAATTGAAATTGTTGTTGAACTTATCAACTCGTCCTTAATTATAGCTAAATCAGTATAGTTATTACAAGTAATGACTTATATAAATCATTTCAACTCAAATTGATTAATTAATGACTCTAGTCAGGACGAACAAAATAGTTGATCATGTAATTGTAATGACATCAATTGAAATTGTAGTTGAACTTATTAGCTAATACTTAATTATAGCGAAATCAATAATAGTTATTATAAATAATAGCTTGATATTAATCATTTCAACTCAAATTGATCAATTGATGACTCTGGTCAGGAAAAACACAATAGTTGATTATGTAATTGCACGACATCAATTAAAATTATATTTGAACTTATCAATCATCCTTAATTATAGATAAATAAATTTAGATATTTCAAATAATGGTTTGATATGAATCATTTCAACTCAAATTAATCAATTGGTGACTCTGGTCAGGATTAATACAATAGTTGATCATGTAATTACAACTACATCAATTGAAATTATAGTTGAATTTATAAACTCATCCATAATTATAGATAAATTAAGTTATACATTTCAAATAATGGTTTGATATGAATCATTTCAACTCAAATTGATCTATTTATGACTTTGGTCAGGCCGAACACAATAGTTGATCATGCCTACAATAATAGCTATTTTGAGGTTATCTATAAAAGGAGGTGTAAATCTCCTATTAGTTGGTTTGAAGTGGGTAAGGCTATGTAATAGGGCTACATTCAGTGTATAGAGAGATAGAGAAAGTTCAATTAATCCGAGAAAGGTTGAAGACATCCCAAAGTCATCAGAAATCTTATACAGATGTGAGGAGAAAAGATCTTAAGTTTCGTATTGGTGACTTGGTTTATCTAAAAATTTCACCTATTAAAAGGGTGAAGAGATTTGGAAAGAAGGGGAAGATCAGTCCGCGATGTGTTGGACCATAAAGGATTTTGAACTATTTTTGGAAGGTAGCTTATGATTTAGAGTTGCCTGCAGATTTGGCTTCAGTGCATCTGGTGTTTCATGTCTCCTTGCTAAAGAAAGGTACTGGTTATTCAACTTTTGTTGTTTCTATAAAGAGTGTGGATGAGAAAGATAGTATCTACAATGAAGAAGTCCTAGTTGAGATTTTTGACCATCAGATTTGTAGGTTGAGGAATAAAGAGGTCCCCTTGGTTAAGGTTCTATGGCGCAACATTTTGTTGAGGAGCTACTTGGAAAGTATAAGCCGATATGTGAGCCAAGTATCCCCATCTCTTCTCTATGAATTCAGATCCAGTGTGAGGTAATGGTTTTTCTTAAGTGATTTTCTCATTTTCTATCTCAACTATATAACCAGCCTCGTGTCATTACATGCATTCATGAATTCAATTCAGTCCATGTATCATATTTTAGATTTCGTTATTTAATCATGATTTAGCTCATAAGTATTCAGTACACAATCTCAATTTTCCTAGTATCTCAGCTCAAATAGTTTTATTTAGGAATGAATGATCCTAAGGGGGAGATATTGTAATACCCAATAAGATTCTAGACATATTTCCAACTAGTAGACGCATATTTAGAGGGGTCCAAGGCATTAATTCAAATTAAGTACAAAAGACTTAGCAATTTTAAGACCCAAAGATTTCATTTTTGGCTTTCTTGATTTTGAAATATCAACTTTTGAGTTGAAATATGTTTGGGGCTATTAAAAGGGTTATCTAGAAGAGTTTCAAAATTTTTGCGATAGGTTCAGGGTCTTTTTAGACCTCAGAGGCAGAATGCCTCTGCGATTTAGACGTGTCATGAAGGCATCACCTCCGCGATACACGGCGTGTCACAGAGGTTAGACTCTACAATTCATGCAGTGTCATGGAGGCTAGCCTTCACGATAGCCTCCGTGCCACGAATGTTGTGTTTTTCCTGCAGTCTTATTAAACATTCAAGGGGGCATTTTAGTCTTTTCCCCTCTCCCCAAACACTCAATTCACAAATTAAAAACCCCAAGAGGGGAATTATTTTCCCTATTCCCCATTAGTTAACACGTAAAACTCATCTCCATTCCTAAGAACATGAATTCAAGCATCTTCCCAAGGATTCAACCATTCAAGGTCCCAATTCCAAGCTTCTTCTTTAAGAACTCAAACAATTAAGGTATGTTGGGTATTCATCAATAGGTTTCTTCCACCCATTGAGTCCCAAAATTCTCTTTTTGTTCAAGTATGAACTCTTTATCCCCTTTGTATAAAATTTAAATGTTATGTATGAATTTACTCCATGTTCTCTTGGTAGTTTTGAATTCAAGCCATGCCCATATGTTTCCCCAAGTGAATTATGTTATTATATGCTTTGAATTTAAATCACCCATATCATATTCAGTTGATACCATGTTAATTTATCAATTCATGAATTAAACCATGTGAACATATTATCCTCCCAAGTTTTTTATATTCCTATGTTCAAATTCATGGATTTCGTTAGTTTAGTGAAATGTACTATGTTTTGGGTCTTTGAATCATGATTTTCTTACAATGTTTTAAATAATGTTATTGTATTTAAAGTATCATTCAGTGTTGGGGGATTATGAACACCCGGTACCTATATGTATTTACATATTTTTGTTTTTAAGTAACAAGTCAGTCAGATCATGAGTTTATTATCATCTTCAGATTAGCATGTTAATGCCGAGCACTTATTAGTACAGTACCATATCATGTTAGATGAATAATAATACAAGTGTTATTCTGTTGGGAGTAACACTTAGCACCGAGCAGATGTAGGGATGGCGAATCCCCCATCAGTTAGGCATGAGTCGTTAGTAGTAGTCCTTAAGTTCTAGACCTACGGTGCCACCATTGATTATAAGGGGTCCTCCATCAGTAGAGGCATGACACCCTCATTCTTTGGGACATCACCCTTATGGATCCACATCATCAGTCATGTGTTGGTGCCTCTGGCAAAGTACCAGCACTCTCCTAACTGGGGTTACAAATTAGAACTCGATTAGCTTAAATTGGGTTATGTTGGTTGTAGTTAGCTCCCATAATCTCAGTACGGTATTCAGATCATATCAGATATGGTTTGGATAACCAAGTGTATGGTTTATCGGTATTCAGTTGTTCAATTTTACAGTTTATCTCAATTCATGTTTTACTTGGTCTTGCATTCTTTTTATATGTTCATGCATCTGTGTTAGTGTCCATATGTATTTCAGTTGTCTGTACCTCATGTACCAGTATATTCAAAGTACTGATTGCATACTTTCTTTGCACTATATTATCTTATAACATAGGTTTGGACGCTCAGTTTTTCGATCGCCCTTAGTTAGCCCAGTACCTCTCAACAGTAGTAGTAGTGAGTCCTCATCCATACAGGAAGAGATATTTTTAGTTACTTTCAGCATTTTACTTTATCTCAGATAGTTGGAGTTATTTGGGGGTTTGTCCCATCAACTCCTCATGTTTTAGAGGCTTTCAGATAGACAAAGTTGTCTTCAATTTTATCTTTAGTTCGGACATGTTGGGTGATGTTTTAGTATTCCATTTTCACAGTATTTCTATCAGTTTAACTTTCGCAAGTGATACTTTATTATTACTTTACTCAGTGCTCATAGCAGGTAACAAGTCATAGGTTAGCTTGGGTTTACTTGTGGCCTTAAATATGGTGTCACAACTAGGGGATAGCCTCAGGTCGTGACAATTTTTTGCTTGAGGTAACTGTCCCAGTTGTGTCTCTAAATTCTTCTAAGAAAGTCATTTTTATCTCCGCTTCCATGTTTTTCAAAGTTTCTTTAATATTACTGGCCTAAGTATTATATGAATGTTCTCTTACTGCTGAAACTGCTAAGTCTGAGTCTGATTATTTTCCCATGGGTAATTGGACTGGCTCTTCTAATTTTGGTTGTAGGCATTACCATAGTTCAGATTTCCCTTATGCTCAGTGCCCACAAAATTAACCGACTGCAGATTTTCTCCATATGAGTTCGCAGAGTGACTACTATTTCCTCAAATCTTATACTAAGACTGAGCTTATTGAACTACATTTACTTGGGCCTTAGGTTTAGTCACACTCAATTTGTTAAACTATGTCATAATTTGGTTCTAAAATGATACCAATTGAGTGTCTAAAGTTATGACACTATTAACCTCAATCATACCCACAGACTTCTTTACTATATTTCTTGGCATATCACCCTACCATTTGAGATTATCTTGTGAAATTTGGTTTAAGAGAGTGTATAACTCATCATAAGTTTTCTCTAATGCTTGACCACCTCTAACTGAATCTAGCAATACTTTTGTGGTATGGTCAAGAGATTTCACAAAAGTATGGACTAATACCTTATTGGTATATTGGTGGTGCGGCAGTCCCAAAAAAGATACTTGAATCTCTCCTATGCATGAATTGATTCTCATATGGCTTCTCTCTGAAACTCATGATCTCACTCCTTAATCTTACGATTTTCCAGATAGAAAGAATCAAATGAGAAACTTCGTCGCCAAGTTATCCCAAGTAGTGATGGAGTTTGAAGGTTTTTGGCTTCAACCATTTCTTCACTTCCCCCAATAGTAAAAAGGTGAAGTGAGTGAGACTCACATAGTCTCTAGAGGCTCCAGTAGGAATGAAGGTGTCACTGATCTATAAGAAATTTTGTAGATAGACCTGTGGATCCTCATGTGATAGGTCTGTGAACTGACCACTGTTGTGCAACAATTGCACCATATTTTATTTGAGCTTAAATCTACCTCCAAGTTTTGGTTTACGGATGACTGAGGTAATATTAGTTGCGAGTGGGATTGCCACTTTGCATATTCTCATGTGGGCCAGTTGTTCTTCAGCCATAACTATAGGAATATCTTTGCTTTATTGAGCTTGCAGGATGCAATAGAGATGTACTGCTTCTCTCCTTAATTGATGTAAGCATCTCTCAGGTTTAGGAATGGGTCAACCAAATTCCTTTCCCTCGCTAGTTAACTTGAAATTTAGACCAGCACCTACAAGCTCAGAAGGTAAGACCAAGTGGTTAACACTTATAAAATGAAGTAGCACAACTAAAAATAAGAAAATTTCCAATCTTTCAAGTCCCCGGCAACGGCACCAAAAACTTATTGTGTCCTACTGCATAAGCAAGTATACGTGGTTGTACATGTAATAAAGTAGCCTTTTGAGTTGGATATCGAACCCACAGAGACTTGTGTTTAGAAATAATCCAATTCTAACATTACTAAGAAGATTAAATAACTACGAATTGTAACCAAAAAGAGTTCAATTTTGAGAATTAAAAGCAATAGTAAACAATAAGAGATTATAAAGTGTTTGGAATGGTAATGAGGAGAAATCCAAGGTCAACGCAAGTTGAACATTCCTACAAAGCTAAACAATCTCGTTGCTTTAGTTAATTATCTTGGTTGTTGATTCACGGGGTTGATAACATGATTATGGTCTTCTGGGCCTTTAATCGTCTATCCAAATTATCCCCACAACTACATCGTTGAGTGGGGATGTGAGAACTAATTAAAATGTAATCGTATGTTAACCCGTATTTGAACCAAATGCAGAAAATTAGGTATATTCCAATCCGAACTGCAAATCCTATCTTTAATTCATATAAATTATAGGAACCCACTCCATATATTCCACAATCTATTCTATTGTTTCTCTTTTTGAGCTCACAATAAAAATACAGATTTATTTTAGAGGTCGCAAATTGATAGATTAGTATAATCAATTATTTATGAAGTACCAAATATGATAATCAACATAAAACCACTCAATTGAATGTTAAGTATTCAAGTTCATAGCCTCAACCCTAGAACAAGGGTGTTTAGTAATTCATAGTCTTACAAAGAATCACAAGATTGGACTTCATGAGTAAAAACTAAAAGTAAACTAAAGTAAAGAATAAGAACCCTAATTGAAGCCTCCTCATATGTTTTTTCTCTTCAAAAGTCATCTAAAATTTTTAGAATAGGAGCCAAATATCCTAGCTATAGTGTAGAAGGATTTCGGCTGAATTACCCTTGGGTGTGGCATATCCTTATCGTGAAGGTCCGTAGGCGTGACACCCCCTTAATTCACATGCTTACTGAAAATTTCATTTTACTTTATGTCCTGAGGCATGGCATGCCCTTATACCGAAGCTCTAAGGGTGTGGTACCCTTTGTCCTCCAAATGTGAAGTTTTCTTTATAGTAAACTCCTCTATGTATGCCTACTAAAAATTGAAGTTTACTTTGTGTCCCAAGATATGGCACGGCCTTATATCGAAGCTTTAAGGGCATGGCATCCCTTGTCCTCAAACTGCCAAGTTTTTTTGTAGTTAAATCCTTCTAATTTCTTTCATGTCCCACACTTTGTGGATGACTTTACAACTTTATTTAAGATTGTTTTTCTTCCTACCATTTCTCTTAAAACCTTTCATGGCCTCCTATAGAATCAAGTAACATGCATTAGTGTACACAACATAATAGAATCCATCAAAGTTCACTAAAAACGAACATAGCTCAAGCTAGCAATACTAGTTTTCTTATCTAAACTCTATGTGATCATTTTGATCCTTAACTTATTTCCATTGCACCATAAATACTCCAAAAATGTACTTCAACACATAGATACTCAATCACACCATTAACAACTTGTTAAGCACATAAAAATTCCTCAAAACTAGGTTAAACATGCATAGATAATAACACGTAAGAGTATAAACACACCTAATATCAATCATGAGCGTACTAGGGTTGTCGTGACAAAAAGCAATGAAAGGGTCTCAAAGCCAAATAGATGAAATCTCCTATGATCCTGGATTGATTTCATGATCGTACAACTTGATATACTTTTATTGATGTTATAACTATTGAGAAAAGTACACTAGAGTTATGTGAGAAAGTACATAGTTTATTTTTAAGAACTCTGGCATGTAAATATGAGGATGTAAATAATAATGTAATTAATGAATTAGGGCGTATTGGACCTCATTCTAATTATTTTTCCACATTATGTTAGATAGATATTAATCAAACCATCTGAACCTATGGAGGAGTGTAAGAAGGAGGAAAACTATGTCTATATTCTTGAATTTATTATGCCAAAATCAAATATTACATTCCTCATTTAAGGACCAAGAATTACAATATGTGACCTCTATTACTTGATTTCTTTATTTTTATACCACTTCTCTTGAGTATAGTAGAAAATTAGAAAAGAAGTTAGGGGACTTAGGAGAGTATAGGAGATGTGGATAGTATGTGGGAGACGACTACCAGTTGAATTAGGGAGACCGCTAGAGAGGTGTTGGGTGTATCGAGTGGTCGATCTGGTAAGTATCGAGGGAACTAGTGATGGAAAGAAAAAGTTAAGAGGAAGGTGGATTATACTACGTTGGTTGAAAGCAGGGATGATGAGGAGAGGCATAAGAATAAAGAGCAGTATAAGGCAGCTAGAAGAGAGGCTAAGTTAGCGGTTATGTTTTCTATGACAACAACTTTTAAGAGCGTGTATGAGGCTTTAGAAGAGAAAGGCAGGGATAATAAGTTGTATAGGCTGGCTAAGGCCAGGGAGTGAAGGGCTCGTAAACTTAACTAAGTAAAATTCATCAAGGAATAATATGGTACAGTGTTGGTTGAGGATGTCCTCATTAGGAAGAGGTGGCAGTCCTATTTTCATAAACTTTTGAATGATGAGGGGGACAGAGGTTTCGTGTTGGGGGACTTGGAGAATTATGATAAGTGTTGCAATAATGGTTATTGTAGGCATGTCAAGGTTGAGGAGGTCAAGGAGGCTATTTGCAAGGTGCGTTGGGGAAGGGCAACGATACCAAATGAGATTCTAGTGAATTTTTGGAAGAGCACTGGTGGGGAAAGTTTGGAGTGGTTGACATGATTGCTTAACATTATTTTTAGGGCAAAAAAGATGCCAGAAGCATGAAGCTGAAGTATAATAATTTCATTATATAAGAACAAGGAGGATATTCAGAGTTATAATAGCTAAAAGGGTATCAAGTTATTGAGTCATACTATAAATGTTTAGAAAAGGGTGGTAGAGTTGAGGAAGAGAAGGATCATGACTATCTCTGAGAATCAGGGTGGTAGAGTTGAGGCAGAGAAGGATTGTGACTATCTCAAAGAATCAGTTCAATTTTATGCCAGGTCGCTCGACTACTGAGTCTATTTATTTTGTAAGGAGATTAGTGAAGCATTTTTGGGAGAGGAAGAAGGACTTATATATGGTATTTATTGATCTTGATAAGGCATAAAAGATGGAGATTCTATGGAGGTGCTTGGAGGCTAAAGTGGTGCCCGTGGTGTACACTAGGTTGATTTTCAGGACATGTATGATTGCATGAAGACTCTTATGAAGACATAAGTGGAGATTCACACACTTTTTAATTTTGAAAAGGTTACACCAGAGATTGACTCTTAACATTTTTTTTATTTACCTTAGTGATGGATGTTTTGATGCGATATATTCAAAGAGAGGTACTTTGGTGTATGTTATGTGTTAATGATATGGTACTGATTGATGAGAATCGGGTAGGAGTTAATGATAAGTTAAAGAATTGGAAACAGACCCTTGAGTCTAAAAGATTTCAGTTGAGCATGACCAAGACGGAGTACTTGGAGTGTAAGTTTAGTGATATTTCGTAGGAGGCTGATATGGTAGTGAAGCTAGATTCTCAGGCCATTTAGAAAAATGAGAGTTTCAAGTATCTGGGGTCTATGATATAGATGAATAATGAGATTGACGAGGATATCACACACCATATTAGGGCAGGGTGGTTGAAATGGAGAATCGCTTTGGGAGTTTTATATGATAAGAAGGTGCCTCCGAAGCTTAAAGTTAAGTTCTACAAAGTAACAGTCTGACTGGCTATGTTGTATGGAGCGGAGTGTTAGCCAGTTAAGAACTCCCATATCCAAAAGTTGAAGGTGGCAAAGATGAGGATGTTGCGATGGATGTGTGACCATACTAGGAAAGATAAGGTAAGAAATGAGATTATTCAGGAGAAGGTGGGAGTGGCTCTGATAGAGGACATGATGAAAGCAGTGAGGTTATGTTGGTTTGGGCATGTGATGAGGAGGGGCTCTAATGCTCCAAAACGAAGGTGCGAGACACTAACTATGGATATTTTTAGGTGGGGTAGAGGTAGGTTAAAAAAATATTAGAGGGAGGTGATTAGGCATGATATGGAGCAGTTACTACTTACGGAGGACATGACCCTTGATAGGAAAGAGGGGAGAATGCAGATTAGGGTGGAGGGTTAAGGGGTGGAAGTGTGTCGGTAATAGTAGGGGAGCATTCTTTATTTGTGTCTGAAGTTTCTTATTTGTGATGTTGAGTGATATCTATGATTTCGGATATATAGCTTTAATAGTATTATCTTATGGTTATAGTATTATCTCGTGGCTAGTGGTGTTAGTCTATTTTGCATATTGAACTATTTATATGCATTTATATTTTATGTTTCTTATGCTCTTATCGATCCTAAGCCGGGAGTCTATCGAAAATAGCCTCTCTACCTCACCATAGGTAGTGGTATGGTCTGCGTACACTCTACCCTCCCCAGACCCCACTATATGGGAATCACTGGTATGTTGTTGTTGTTGCATTTTTTTGGGTTTTTTTTTTTGGTTTTTTGTTTGTTTTTGAAGTTTTAGGCTAAGTCTGAGTACCTGAATTCAAACCTAAGAAACACGTTTGAGCTTAAGTGTGAGGTGCGCGTGATTCTTGATGAAAATTAAAGAAATATGTCGCTAGCTAGGCCCTAAGGGTCTTAGGGAGTATCTTTAACCTTCGTTTTACTTTATTTATTGCTTTAGGGACAATGCATGATTTTAAGTGTGAGGTGAGATATCTTTCAATATTTGTCAAGGGTAAAGCATGCTCTAAAAATTTTGTTCATTTATTTATTTGCATTGTACGTTTTTCTTTTATTTATTTATTTATTTTTTATTGAAAAAAATTGAAAAATCCAAAATTACAAAAAAGATTTTATTTTTATTCTTTAGATTAATATAGTTTTTGTTGATTTTTTTAAAAATCTTTAGTAAAGCATACTTTGTCCACCCCTTGATTTTTTCTTTCGGTTCTTTTTTGGGATGGGGGAAAGATACTTTGAACTGAGTTATTTATTTTAGAAGCAATATTTTTATTTTAGTAGTATTGATTTTTTTTTAAAAAAATTTGAGTGAAAACTAGACTCTTTTTATTGGATTGATACTAGCAATTTAGGCCTAATTTTGAGTAGTATTTTTCAATATGTTTGAGTATAAGATAAAATAATAGACGTTTTGACATTTAGGCTCATGATTGTTACTTTGTATGTAGTTTATTCTTATTTTGTAGTTTGCTATGACCCTGTATATCTCAGAAGTAGAATTGATTCATCTTGATTGATACTTGTGCCATGTATAGTGAGAATTTTTAGCATATATTCTATGTTTCGTATCTTATTCTAGAACTTGCCCTACATGTTATTGAAAAAAAAATAAAAAACATTTTTTTCTAAAATATGATAATAGGTTTTTTTTATATGTCTTGTATATTTTAGCCTTTTCAAATATTATATCACAAGTTAGCCTCTTTGAGTCTGTGCCTATTTTTTTGGTAGCCATATTTTTTCCTTGAATCATTTTTTGAATTCCTAATTTTTGCACTCTATTTTCTTGAACACTTTAGCATAGACTGTATTAAAATTGTTAAATCTGAAGAAAAGAAATAGTTTAGTGTAGAAGGGAACCAATGATAGCTACAAAGTGATAAAAAGAGAAAAAGAAAAAGGGAATTTTAGAAAATAAAACCGCACCTAGGGTCTGAAAGATTGAAAACGTTGAAAAAGGAAATGAATAAAAAGAGGGTAGACAAAGGGGAATCCAAAAAGAGTGTAGCTTCAAGGAGGCTTAGTCATTGTACCCATATGTAGCATACCCGACCTAAATCCTACACTACAAACCAATAAAATTTTTATATTGATCCTAATCTGATCGACTGAAAGCTAAGCATAGAAAGGGTAAGCCTATGGTACTAAACATATATGGTCTAACTTCTTAGTGAGAGTCAGAGATTTGTTTCAGTCCTAGTTTTTTATATTTATTTCATATACTAAGTATTGGGACTTCTTTAACGTGAGGGCATAGGAGTTGTATTCTAATTGCTGCTTGTTTGGATATTGTCACTTGTTTAAGTATTGGGTCATCTACTGATAATGCGATGCCATGCATTGATCCCATTGTGTTATGATGATTACTTTGTGTGTACACCGCATTGGCTGAGTTTTAATGATAATTGGAGGGTGTTGAACTGTGTTTTGATTGATGCGTGCTAAAATTGAATTTTTGTGGAAAATTGAGTGTCGTAGTATTTTTAGTTTTCTCTAGGTTAAGCATCGTGATAGTATAGTTTGTTTTATTTGCATGAGGACATGCAAATGTTCTATGTTGAGGGTGTTAATGAGCCACGAAATTACAACACTTGAGATGCTTAAAAATATTAATGTTTGTAAGTGCAAAGGTATTTTTACGTGGATGTGATGAGTTTTTGTGTGTTTGCAGGTTAAATAGGTTCTAAGAAGGGAAATGCTGGATTTTAGACAAAATGGGTCTAAAACGACCTTTATCTATAATGACCCAATTTTCTGGAATCGAAACATCACACGGTGCTCATGACCCCAAAGGACCACAAGCTAACCCTCTACTGATATCTATACCCGAGCACTGCATAATATCTGTAATAAATGCAAAAAACTGGCAAAAACTGGCCATAAGGTTCAAAACGTCTAGAATACTCAAAACTGAAAACTGAAAACTGAATACTGATATATCTATCCAAAAAGCCTCTAAACTATCTGAACTGTGGAGTTGATGGGACATGCCCCCAACTAACTTCGTCTACTGAAATTAAACTAAATCTGATGTGATAATAAAATAAGGATCATCCTCGAATGAAGAGAACTCACTGCTATGTTTACTGCTGCTGACTGGGAATGAGCTACTAAGGGTACTCTGGATCTCGTGCCTCTGAACCTCTGGTGTAAAATAAAACACCATAGCACAAATACGTCAGTACATCGGAATGTACTGAGTATGAAGATGAGGTAAGGCTAAATGCAAGGGCTTATGCATGACCAATTACTTAACTTAATAATCAGGGGAGTACTGAATGAGGACATATGCATGAATGCACAAACCATAACTAAAATCATCATGACTCTGAATACTGAAACTCGGATACTACTTTACTGTCATCTGAACTCATTACTAATACTGAGATACTGAATAACTGAAGCTTCTAATATCGATAACTGAGTACTGAAGTTGAGATCAGTCCTATCTAGCGAGTGATCTCGGAAACTGATAATACTGAAGTTGATTAACTGAATCTAATCCTATCAATGACTGAAAGATGAGCTTACTACTCACGACTGACTGAATCTAAGATAAATCCTCTCTAATGGATGATCCCTTAATCTACTATCAATGATAAGAAAAAATTATGTCTGAGATCAAACCTATCTAACAGAAGATCTCTGAATTTGATAATGAGAATACTCAACTGAATCTGAGACTGAGATCAAGCCTATCTAACAGGTGATCTCTAGATCTGATAGTGAGATTACTCAACTGAATCTGAGACTGAGATCAAGCCTATCTAACGGGTGATCTTTGGATCTGATAATATTGATACTGAATAACTTTATGTAAGACCATGCCTATCTAGCGAGTAGTCTATGAATCAATGGAACTATCTGAGTTTCTTACTGATATAGGTGACTGTATCTGACATTCCTGATTTCTGAGTTCTACTCTTAAGACTGATACTGAAACTACAACTGTGGGAGTTCTCACTTAACCGACATGCCTCAAATCTGAACTGGTGGGGTCCAACCTGTAACCCTAGATGGAAGGGTGTCAATACCGTTCCACAGGTAAAGACCTCAACTCTGGTCAAGCCTCTCTAACGGGTGGCCCTCATAGAAAGTCAAGCCTAAGGCAGTATAATAGTCAAGCCTTATTCTAACGGGTGAATCCTGCTCCTGTGCTAGCTACGTAATTTTGGAGTTTAGGGATTGCTCCTAACATCTCTGCCTATCTAACGGGGAGCCACCATCCCTGCACTCGCTCGGTGCTAGCTCCTACTCCCAACTGAAATACTCTGAACTGATTCTTAACTGAACTTAAACTAAGCTGAATTTGATACTGATCATGTTTCTCGGATGACCTGACTGAGTTAAGCTAAATTTACTTAGTTTCATATCTGACAGAATATTATTGAATCTCGTTATCTGACTGAATGATACTGAGCTCTGAAAAGATTACTCGAATACTACTGAGGTCTGAACTGAAAACTCGCATACTACTAGATCTGAGCTGAGTACTGAACTGAGGCTAGAATATTAGCGATACTGAGATTACTAAGATTACTTAAGTTCAGAGTACAGAGTTCTATAACTCACTGAGTTTTGAGAATAGTTGCTTGACTGAGATTATCGTGAAAACTAACACTGGCTCTAGACTGCAGCTAAATTGTCGGGTATAAATACCCCCAGGACTCGATAACATAAAAGTAAAACATGACCATTCTTGAATACTCAAGACCATGGACATTCATTCACCATCACAATCACTAAAGCATCTCTTCAAGTATTTAGGAATCATAAACATGTAATAACATAAGGAGACATGCTATTAGCTCATACTCTTTTCAACATGGTCTTTCATCAAACACTTAGCATGGATTAAGGAACACATAATTGGGAAATTTCATGCTATCATATCATAATTCATTCACTAAGACTTTTTAACAAACACTTGGCATGCATAGGCTTGCACACAATTGGGGGTTTCTAGTCAACATGCTATAATGTCTCTAATGCTTTCACATAAGCATTCTATCAAACATATGGGGAGCATGCTTTGCTGATTCAATAATTTCTACACTTAATTGACATGAACACATCACTTAACAAGCAACTTGAAGAGGGTCTATCATGAACATCACATGAATATCACATACTAGGGTCAAAGCTTGAAACCTCATAAACAAAACATGAATTACAAACTCAATAATAGCATGAACTCCAATTTCAATTCACATAAATCAAGAAAAATCATAAACATAAGATCTTTGAAATTTAGAAAAGGGTTATTGAGCTTCTTGGATGAAAGGGACCCAAGAATCAACATTTGCATACCTTAGAAAACTCCTTCTTGAAAGCTCTTGGAGAAATTCTTAATTTCTTGATTTCTCTTGATTTTTTTCTTGAAGAAGAGAAAAGGGTTTTGATTTATAGGAAACCCTAGTTTTTGAATTTGAAGATGAGAAATGAAGTTGTGAGCCTTGATCGGATATAAATAGGGGCTGAAAAGAGTAGGAGAAAAACCAAAAAACCCTTTTAAAAATGTCTTAAAATTACTGAATGGGGGCTGCGACGGTTGAAGTAACGGTCCATCGCTAGTCTGATGGTACGCCGGATCGTACGTCGTACGTCGGTCAGAAAAATAACACACTACCTTGGTTGTAACGGTCCGTTGGATCATTCGTTGGATCGTCCGTCGCACGTTGGCCAGGATGAGGCCACACTACCTCAGCGGCGACGGTCTCAGCGACGGTCCATCATAGCCTTGACGGTCCATCGTCCTGGTTGTCACACTTGAGATAAAAAAAGGAGTTACTGTCTTGGTTGTGATGGTCTGGGCGACGGTCCGTCAACCTATCCGTTGTACCTGGGCTGTTTCGATAGCTCTTAGTAAAACAGTCATAACTTTCTCGTCCGATGTCGGATTTTGATGAAATTGGTATCGATGGAAAGCTTATTCAATGCTCTATATGAAAAAAATTTGATATTAGGGAAATTATACACTATTCAAAATACTTCTCATTTGGAAAGACACTTTTCAACTTTGTAGGGCCGGATTAACGAACACGCTCTAAGGCTCAGACTATGAAAAAATTATATGGGGTCTTACATTATCTTACCAGGGTCATACTAGGTATGTTGTGACATAAAGTAGAGGAAGGGTCTCATACAACAACAACAACATACCCAGTATATTCCAACCTAGTGGGGTTTGAGGAATCCTCCTATGATCGTCGCTTGAGGCCACGATCGTACAACTTGATCATAGGAAAAATACCTAAAATAATGCCTACAGGAGCTAAGTATTAAGAGGATCAGATGATTAGATCTCTCAACCGTACATAGAAATGGCAGTTGTACTATGAGGTTGCGCGATGAATGGTAAAATTGAAGTCCACAAGAGTTGAAGTGTAAGAAGATTAGACGACTACATTGTATGATCATAGGAAGAAGTCACGGAGTCGTGCTGAGCATCAGACCAGGAGAAACTTGAAGGGTACAAAGTTCATTAGCAAACTACGAGCATCTAAGGATGATCATATCAAACCACGATTGTATTTTCCCTTCGTTCGGTGTGACCAACTCAGATTTTCTATTTTGTTTAGAATAGGTTTTGTTTTGTCTATGAATAATCTTATTTGTCTTGTTGTATTAGTTTACATTCTATTACATTGTTGTAAGATTCTAAGGCACATTCTTGGCTGTGGAATCACACAAACATTGATTTTTAAAGTTTAATTCGAAATGGGATTTTAAAGTGCATGATTATGTTTTCATACCATATTTTTTTTGTGTTTTTGCAATTATGAGTAGTTAAAAACCACAACAAGGGCTGTGGGAACCATGACAAATTAACAAACTAGGATTTACAATACGAAGTAATCTTAAACAATGTTCACGTGTATAGATTGTTTCCTTGGATTTGAATGTTTTTTTATGGCACGCAACATTAAAACTCGCCTAATCTGTATTCTGCACGAAAGGATGAGTAACGAATAAAAAAAATGAACAAACAATTGAGACTTGGAGCTATCAACCTTCACTTAATAGCTTGAGTCGATAATTCCAAAAAGCTAATTTGGGATCCAAGATAGGGTTAGTTACGCAAACTCGAGAAAAGAGAAAATTTACTTAAGGATATTGCTTAGACAAGAGCGTAAAGCTATTCTAGGTATTCATAACCTATCGATACTCCATACGAAACACCGGGATAGATCACTAGTACGTAGAATCTATGGAGTTATGAAATCATGGAGAATACAATCCTACTTCATCATTCTCGTTAATTTCTCAATATAAACTAATATTTGTTTACTTCAAAGTTAAACCTGTTTACGTGTTCTTTTAAATCCCCCCCCATTGAAAATAAACAACTAAAAGCCTAAATAACCATATTGACCTAGGTCTTAACCATATTCCTTGTGGGATCGATCCCAACCTCGGTTGGATTCTATATTTGACGACGACTGCTTTATACTTTATTGCGAAGCATAATTTGGGCGACATCAGCTACTCTGATGCCAGATGTGCCTTTGTTCTGTGCAATGATAACTGGTGATTTTCACCACCATAGTTTGGGGTTCAAAGTGATCAATTAAGCTAAGGATTCTAATGAAATGAGTTAACAATTTCAGGAGATTAAAGAAATCCAATTAACTTGTGCAAATTAGGTGATTAGAGTAAAGATCATGTTGATTACAAAGCAGTGAAAAAAGCACAAAATATAAAAGACCATGACGGAGCATAATCATCTGATTACGAGCATAATTCTTTGACTATTGAGCATGATCCCCATTGATATCATAATATGCAGTACCTACTAGTCTGCAATAGTTGAGGAGAACTCCTAAGAGCTCCTGTAATTAGAAGTATTGCGGAGCACGATAGTTCGACTGCTAGCAAAATCCTCCAATTGTGGAGTTCAATGTATTTCGAGGGCATTTATAGCATTTTTACCCGTAATTTTAAAAGCCATTTTAGGTCTCTTTTCTCACTCTCTTCGTTCCTAACAACAGTTGTGCGATTTCAAGAGCTTTCTTAGTCATTTTTAGCCCTTTCTAGGACGAAGACAATTAAAGTTTGCAACTACTTTCTAATTTTCATTATGTTAGTGCTTTCTAGTTTGCTCTTCATGGTGTTTCCCGTTTCTTGAGTATTTAGTTACTTCATCTAGGGTTATCGTTTAATCCTAGTGTGCTATACTTTATGGGCTATTAATATGAAGCTTGCTATAGATTGGGTGATTGTTATATAGCCATTTTTGTGCTTGACTGTGAAAGTAATGGTTACGAACATTATTTTATGCTATATTTGACTTATTTCTTACTTGAGAAAGAAGAATTCTGTTAGGGTAGTTTGACTGACAAGGCATTAGGCTATTAAAAGATTGATTATGTTTAATAACGAGGTTTGAACTAGAGACAGGAATAAACTCTACTGGTTCATAATCAAGTGCTTGTATTGTTGCTCTATTGGAATTGAGAAAGCTAATTTGGGCTAAATTCCTCATTAATCAAAAGATATTCAGCGATTTCTTCTGACTGAAAGTCATAACCAATCCCCAATCGGGTTATTAAGCTAAATAGATATTATCATTGAGTTAGCACGTAGGTAAGAACTACAATTCTAGGTTTTTATCCATTAAATAACAACCATAGATTATTATTTTGTTTTCTAATTGTCTAATAGATTATTATTTTGTTTTCTAATTGTCTACTGTAAGTGTTATTTTAATTACTTGGTATTTTCAATTCATAATATAAAAATCAAATATAATTTTATTTGGTTAAAGGTTAAGTTATTTGATTAGACAAGTCCAAATACATCTTTCATAACACACCTATAAGTTCTCATGGGATTCGTCCCCAACTTTGTTAGGTTTGTATTTGACTATCACTGGTGGGGGCTTGTATTTGACCGCTAGCACTTTACACTATAGATAAGGTGTAATTGTTAGGGGATTGGTACTGATTTTTTTTTTTTTTTTTGTCATATTTAAGTTTTATTTTTCTTTTGAAAGAAAATCAAAATATCAATATAATTGTTTTTTTTGAAAGCAAAATATAAATTAATTTATAGAATATGTTTTTCTCATTAGGCAGTATAACAACATACATAATAACATACATAATGTATTGTTTAAAGAGTTTTTTTTTAACCTCTCTCTAGAGTCCTCATTCCTTTTGCTTCCTTGGTGACCCGAACTCATAAATTTCAAATTTAAAGTGAAGCCGCTTACCATCCAAGTTCGTCTTCAAGGAAGAGTCTTGCTTGTATTATGGACTAGAGGGAAATGGCCCGTGTTAGCACGGGCTCAATATTATTAAAAAATAAATACTTATATTAGTAATATTTTTTTGTCAAAATAACATAATTATGATAAAAATATGCAGTCAGACTTTGATTCAAATAAATGCATAAGCTATTGATGTTTTAATTAAATTCTAAGCTTTCAATTATCAAAAGAGTATGATAAGGGGAAAATGTTCTTACTAAAAACTTCAATTTATTATTTTTTATTTAATTTTATAGGAGATTCTTTCAATTTTTTAAAAGTACATTATTTATGTTTAAAAATAACTAAATTTTATCATATAAATTTAAATGAAAGAATATATTTTTAATCAAATTACATCACATAAATCTAAAAAATGAAAGAAGTGTTATATGCTTATATGCTCTTCCTCTTTTCTTTCTTTTTTTAATGTAAAATCTTCTTAATTATTAAAAAAAATTAATAATGTCATAAGTTCGTACTATTTCAATATTAATCAATTTTATTAATATATAATTGATCACACGAAGGAAAAATCTTATTAACAATTTATGCCAACTTATTAAATATATCGCCAGTTCTTTTTTACTTGGTCCATATTGACTTGACACGAAAGGAGGGACATATATTTTAAATATGGCCAGCCAGGCCATATGCTCAGAAATTGTCCAATTGGTAAGGGTGCTTTCAAAGAGGTCAAAGCTCCGGTTGTTTCATTATCTGCTCCTACTCTTAGTAGTGCGGCTTCAGTATCTGCTCCTGCTTCTGGTATTGGTAGTGGCCAGAATAGGTTGTATGCTCTTACATATGGATAGGAATCTGAGGCATCACCTGATGACGTTATAGGTATGTTAAAACTCTTTTCTCGTGATATGTATTTTCTGCTTGACTTGGGGTTCACTCTTTTCTATATGACCCCATATAAGGTTGTATGTTTTGGTTTTGATCATGAGGTTGTTTCATATCCTTTTTCTATTTCTACCTCGATAGGTGACTCAGTTATTGCTAAAGGAGTCTACAGGGGATGTGTGGTATCTGTTGGTGGCAAATAGATCTTGGTAAATCTATTTAAACTAGATACGGTGGATTTTGATATTATTCTAAGGATGGATTGGTTACACTCTTGTTATGCATCCTTAGATTATCGGACTCATAAGGTTATTTTTAGGTTCCCTAGTGAACTAGTTATAGAGTAGGAGGGTGATTCCTTAGCTCCTAGGGGGAGGTTTATTTCTTATCTTAGAGCTCAAAGATTAATATCCAAAGGGTGTCTTTATCACTTGGTCTAAGTTAAATATTCTAACTCAAATGGTCCTTCTTTTCACTCGAAATTGATGATAAGTGACTTTCCCGAGGTCTTTCCTGATGATCTTCTTGGTGTTTCTCTAGATAAAGAGATTGAGTTTGTTATTGATTTGGTTTTGAACACTCGTCTAATATCTATTCCTCTTTATAGAATGACTCTGGCTAAGTTGAGAGAACTCAAGCAGCAATGTGAGGATCTTTTGGATAAGGGGTTTATTCATCCTAGTGTTTCTGCATGGGGTGTACCATTGTTGTTCATGCATAATAAATATGGTTCCCTACATCTGTGCATTGATTATTGACAGTTTAATAATGAAATAGTCAAGAACAAGTATCATCTTCCAAAGATAGATGATTTATTTGATCAATTGCACGGTGCCAATTTCTTTTCTAAGATAGATCTTTGGTCTGGGTATCATTAGCTTAATATTAGGGAGGAATATATCCCTAAGATATCTTTTCATACTCTATATGGGCACTTTGAGTTCTTTGTTATGTTATTCGGCTTGACTAATGCCCGAGTGGCATTTATAGATTTGATGAACAGGGTTTTTACGCAGTTCTTTGATCTTTTTGTTATTGTGTTCATTGATGACATCTCGATGTATTCTAAAAGTGAGGTGGATTATGAAAATCACCTCCATGTGGTGTTGTAGACCTTGAAGGAACAACAGTTATATGCTAAGTTCTCTAAGTATGAGTTTTGGTTGAACGCTATCACTTTTCTTGGTTATATTATTTCTAGTGAGGGGATCATGGTGGATCCTCAAAAGGTGGCAACAGTTAAAAGGTAGCCTAGACCCATGACTCCAACTGATATTCCAAGCTTCTTGGTTTGGTCAGGTATTATAAGTGATTTGTGGAAAGATTTTCAATGATAATTGCTTCTTTGACTAAGTTAACTCAGAAAAAGGTAAAGTTCTCTTGGTCGAAAGCGTGTGAAGGGAGTTTTGAGAAGCTTAAGGATAAGCTGACTTCGTCTCTAATTTTGGCGTTGCCTGAAGGCAATGAGGGATTTATGGTTTATTGTGATACATCCCGGGTGGGACTTGGCTGTGTTTTGGCGCAATATAAAAAGGTGATTGCCTATGCTTCTTAGCAGTTGAAGGTGCTTGAGAGAAATTATCCTACTCATGATCTAAAGCTATTGGCAGTGTTTTTTTTTTAAATCTTGCAGTATTATTTGTATGGAGTGCATGTGGACATCTTTTTTGATCATAAGAGTCTACAGTATGTGTTCACTCAAAAGTAGCTAAATCTCAGGCAAAGAAAATGGTTGGAACTTCTCAAGGACTATGATATGACTTTTCACTACCACCTAGGTAAAGTTAACGTGGTTGCAGATGCTCTTAGCAGGTTGTCCTTGGGATGTTTGGCTTATGTGGAGGAAGGAAAGCAAGAATTGGTAAAGGACATTCACTACTTGGCCAATCTTAGAGTTTGTCTCTTGCATTCCAAAGATAGTAGGTTAATGGTTTAGGAAGTGGTTAGGTCGTCTCTTGCACAGAGATCAAGGAGAAACAAATTGTAGATCCTCTCTTGATAAAAATCAAGAGTGATACTGGTGGGTCAAAGGTGGTGGTGTTGGGATCAGCAACGCTGGTACTTTACAGTACCAAGAGAGGTTGTATGTTCCTGATATAAATGGTTTATGGCAAAGAGTTTTGGCTGAGGCGCATGAATCGCGCTATGTTGTTCATCCTAATTTTAAAAAAAATATCATGATCTTAAGGAGTTATATTGGTGGAATGGTATGAAAAGGGATATGGCTGATTTAAAGCCAAGTGCATAGTGTACCAACAAGTCAAAGTTTAGCACATGAGGCCTGGTGGGTTATATCAAGAAATTGATTTGCCCGAATAGAAATAGGAGGTTATCAACATAGATTTCGTAATCGGTCTTCCTCGGTCTTAGTACTAATTTGATTTGATTTGGGTCATCTTGGATAATATGATGAAGTCTGCTCACTTCTTGCCAGGGAGGTCTACCTTTTAGGTAGAGGATTTTATAAGGTTGTATCTTTATAAGATAGTAAAGTTGTATGGGGTACCGGTTTTGATTATCTCTTACAATGGTATGCAGTTTTCATCTCACTTTGGGCTATCTTTTCAGAAGGGATTGTGTACTAGGGTGAGTCTGAGTACTGCTTTTCACCATACCATGGATGGGCAAGCGGAAAGAACTATGTAGATATTGGAGGATATACTTCAGGCATATGTGATTGACTATGTTGGCAATTAGGTTGAGCATCTACCCTTGGTATAGTTTGCTTACAACAATAGTTACCATTCTAGTATTGGATGGCCCCTTTTTAGGCACTATATGGTAATAGGTGTAGATTTCCTTATTGGTTAGTTCAACCTTAGTAAGGTAGATATGTTCGATCTAAATTTGGTTCATCAGGCTATGAAAAAGGTGAATATAATTCAAGATAGTCTTAAGGCTACCCAAAGTCACCAAAAGTTCAATATAAATATAAGGCATAGAGAATTGGAGTTTGAAGTTGGGGATAAGGTGTTACTAAAGGTATCTCCCATTAAGGGAGTAATGTAGTTTGGTAAGAAGGGGAAGCTCAGTCCTTATTTTAATGATCCTTATGCAATTTTGTGGAGGGTTGGAAATGTGGCTTATGAATTTAAACTGCCTTCTTAGTCATTCGGTATTTCATGTATCTATGTTGAGAAAGTATCTTGGTGATCTTTCTTTGGTGTTTCCCTTAGAGGGCTTAGGTATCTCAGATTTGTTGTATTATGAAGAGGTCCCAATTAAGATATTGGATAGGCAGATTCGTCAGTTACAGACCAAAAATTTGGCCTCGGTTAAGGTTCTATGGTAGAACCACAAGGTGGAAAAGGCTACATGGGAAGCGGAGGAGGACATGAAGTCCAAGTATCCGCATTTGTTTTTTCCTCCTAGGATTCAAGTGGAATGTATGTGTTGTTCAACATACTATTGTTTTCAAACTTTATTAGAGGAGAGAATAATATCTTTGCATCTGTGTTTTCTAGTTTGGTTAAAGGTTGGATTGATATTTGATAATGCAAATGAATCGTGCATGTGGTTACCCTATCTTGTCCATCATTTAAGGATAAATGTTCGTAGTGGGGGAGACCGAAATACCCTGGGTTTTTTTCCATTAGAAAATTTTTGGGATTTCTAATCTTTGGAAAGGAATAACTAGGGGGAATGACTCATACACCTAGATACAAGTGTATGGTTTAGTCATATGCTAAACAGTGTTGGTTGGCATGTTGGATTTGGTTTCTAGAATGGATATGATTTGGATGGTATAAGTTGTATCAATAGATACTGGTTTTTTGGATACTGGTTTTTTGGTTACCTCACTTAATCTTAGACTTGGTAGACTAATTTGGATCTGAGTACGAGTGGCTCACCATGAGCTGTAAGATAGGGTATGAGTCATACTATGGACTTATATAGTGGACAATGTTCAATCCTCTTTCAATTCTATGATGTCAAGTGAACGGGTCTAGGGTAATAGTCATATACTTAGATATGACATATTTTGCGGTGATTCATACCTTGGATAGTGTTGGGTCCAAGGGAGGTGGCCTTGGGTATGAATGGTGGGTACTACTCATATGGAGGGTACGACTGGTATTGAAAGTCGTACCCACCTGACCAGATTTTTGGGAGTTTAAGTAAGGGCAATATCGATATTTCCCCACTTAAACTAAAAAGGCCCCACGACTTTTAATTCACTTAGGAGGTTATTTTCCCTATTATTCTATTCTTTAACACTTATATAAACACTCTTTAATCCTCTCTAAGGCTTTTGGGCAAAGGAAGCTAGGGTTTCATCTTAAAGTTTAATTTAGGACCTGTGTTAGTGGTTTCTCTCCATCATCTTCTTAGTTTAAGGCATGTTCTCTTCCTTCCTTGATAGTTCCAACTAAAGTCATGGTTTTATACAATTTTTTCATGGTTTGATTATTGTATGGTTTTATGGTTCCAAATATAATTTGGGGTTTTTTGTTATAAATGCTTGGTTATGATTTTCCCATGTCTAAATTATTCTTTTATATGCTTTAAAGGTTGCTTTGGAAAATTGGTTGCATAGGAATGGTTATTTTGTAATTGGATTTGGTTTTGGAAATACTATGCCCTAATATGTTTGATAAAATGCCTATGAGAATGTTTTCACTACATTGTTAGATTTTAATGGAACTTATGCATGGTTTAAACTTGGTAATGGAGCCCAAAATGGTTAAATGATTTGGAATGGTCAAAATGGAATGTTTTTGTGTTTAACAATCATTCTTGTGGGGTATAATTGAATCCCCCAAGTAATCATAATAATGGAACACTTGTGGGGTACATGGGACACCCCTAAGTTAATTGGACAATGTGATCTATGGGTACATGGGAATCCCTTGATCTCAAAAAGGTTTGCTAAGGATAATATTTTTATGTTATAGTCAGTATGGCGATACTACTATGTATAGCCTTGGTTAATAATAATGATTTGGTTGGTTAGAAATAGTTTTAATTGGGCAATAATGATAGGGTGTGATAGCTAACTATGAAGGTGGGATTTCAATAAACGAACACTGGAAAATCATGTTTGCCGAAAAGAAGGGTAGGTCATGGTGACCTTATATGATACTATAAGGTACATGAGAATCCTGTAAGTACAATCTACATATGTGTCTTGAAAGGTAAGGGTACTTGGGAATCCCCTACTCTAATGGTATGTCCGGTTCGTGCGGCTACACGTATAGGCTCGTTCAGGGGGTTACACTGGACCCGTATAGAACATAGATGGTTAAGGATGGTTAAACTACACATACCCAGGCTAATGATTTTAAATGCATGCTAAACCTGATTCTCTTTCCCGACATGGTTATATATATATGTACAGTTTGTATGCATATAGTTGGTTTACTTGGTTTTGTTAAATGGAATTATTATATCCTTATCCCGAGTTCATGCTAGAATTCACCCGCTGATCTATTTTTGGGTGGATGTATCCACATGCAATGCAAGAATCATCTATTCTACTCCTCCTATATAGCGGTCAAACTTTGGGATCAGCTATTGGATTGAAGTGGTGAGCTTTCAATTTTTTGAAAGGCTCTATTTCATGGATGATATTTTATACTTTGGTTTATTTATGGATATTGGTTTTGGCTATGATTGGGGGCTTGTCCCTAACGAATTTTGGTATTCTTTTGGTTAGAAGATTTTATGGAACTACTATGGTATTGCATGGGCGAGATCGGTATTGGTGTCATCCTTAGTATTGTCATTGGTACTGGGGATGATAATGTTTGACGAAATTTCTCACTATACAATACTTTTATGTTATTTTATGGAACTTGGTTTGGTTATGGTTTGGTTTGGTATTGGGTATCAGATGGGTTGACCTATTTGTATGATCACGGTCATAGACCTATCCCAGAGTCTTAGATTATGAAATAATTCTACCTTGATATATGTTTGGAATTCATCTGACTTTGGGTATGCGCTGGACAGTTGGGTTAGGTTGGGTTGGGTATTAGTGGTGTTCCCTGGTTGTGGTTGGACCTGGGATGCCCATTTGGACAAGGCTCTCATTCAGGTCGTATCATACATCTACCGATTCTAGTCTAGCTAGCCCTATGTGGCGAATGTATATATATATATATATATATATATATATATATATATTTATATATATACATATACCCGGGAAGGTCAGAGGTTGATTATGATAATGATGGTTGTGATGATGATGCTTGTGATGGGGATGGTTATGAAAATGAGACTGTGCTATTGATTATATACCTTGCATTCATACTTGCATGCGCATCGCCTATCATTAGTATGTGTCTATGTCTATCAGCTCGAATGGGAGGGTTTCATAGATATAGGTGATGACTATGCATTGTAGTGTGTTGTATGTTGATTGAACCTTCTGAGCCTGGAGCAGTGGGGGTACGCATAGGCTCGTCTAGTTATTTGGTTGTCCAAAATAGTCGATTACTCGCGTTGTAATTGATATTTTTATTATTTTTGTTATGATTACTGTTATGTCTAGCTTATGACAGATTGGTCATTGATTCGATATCTAGATTTAAGGTATTATTCTGGCCTCTTCCATCTTACGATTTCATTATTATTCATGATTAATTCTTAATGATACAAATGAATCAGAAACCCTAATATGTTAGTACTAAATCCTGTTAGGGTTATAATAAGGCCTTAATATGAAGACATAATATCTAGGTGGTGCTTCGAGTTTACCTTTCATCGACATATAAATGTATATCTAGCTATATGTAGCTATGGAATTACCGTATATCCCTTTCTTCATTTGTTCATATTGTATATTCATTCCTTGGACTTGTATGTTGATATAATCTTCTTTTGTCTTTATTTTTATATTGGCCAGGGATATATGGTATAGTTTTGTGATTTCTGAGTATGGCATGAATAGGATAGTTCATCTTTGCTACTTTTTTAGCCTGATTATGTTAGTCTCTTGGACATGAATAGGATTGGTTATACTTATTATCTCATTGGCTATTTTATGTGGCTGTTGAACATCAGGTGTAGTTTCAATTCTGTTTATATGTTATTTATATCTTCTTTACCTTTGGAGCTATGTTGGCAGTTGCCTACTGATTACCATTCATTTGGTACTCATACTACACTTCTGCAGCGTACAGATCATGGTACGGCTTATCATCGTTTATGTATCGTCGTGCAGATCAGCCATGGTTCGATGACTTAGAGTGAGCTCCTAACATTTGAGGTATACTTACCTCCCTCTTATGTATTAGACTAGTCTCCATATTGTATTTGAGGATAAGTTGCATTAATGTAATTTATTTTATCTATTCCACTTTTGTACTCTTATTATATTACAAGCTCTTGTACAGATACCACCAGGTTTTGGGAATTCTATTATGTATTTGAATCTCTTATTTAATCTATCCGCATTCTTTTATATTTATATTTGGGTAGTCTGTTACTAGCCATTTAGGACTACGGGGTTGGCTTTCCTACTAGTGGGTTATAGTAGGGGCCATCATGACTTAAGAAATTGGGTCCTGACAATACCCGAGACACTTTTTCTTGATTGTTTTGAAATATTCATAGCATTTATCAGTGAAAGTATCCAAATAGACAAAATGAGATAATAGTTTTCACAAAAATGAGATCCCAACTAGCTTAACTAGACCAATTTGAAAATTGTAAAATTGCGCATGTTTTGAAAAAGACTGGATCAACCTCACAGTAAAAATAGGATTCAAGAATTATGCATGTGAGATATCTACCTAAATGTACCTTTTGATTCAGTGTTCTATTGCTAGTAGACTTTCCTCTTGTGAATGCATGCTAAAATGAATATTTATTTGCCATGAAACTAAAATTACTAAACCAAAATAAAAAATGAGATAATAAAGAGATAAAAACCACACAACATACCTCAAATAGAAACCAAAAAATCAACAGATAAAATTTATTCATAAGTACCAATATCTAAATATTACAGCCCAAAAAAAACAAAATAAATATCCAAATGTCAAATCATGCATCAGAACCAACAAAAACAAGAGTATCCAAATTTCCAGAATGACAAGTTCTCATAAAAAAATTGAGCACCAATATTACATATCTAAAAAAATAACACCCCACCCCCAACTATAAAGTATGCATTATCCTTAATGTAATTGGACTAAATATAGTAAATAGAGAAATTAAGGATCCCCCTAAATGTGGATAATCCTAAGGAGGCAACTGGCTCACCAAAGTGGCAACTTTCTAGGTGCCAGAGCCAACTTAAATTGATCTATCTCATGGGGGGGGGGGGATTTTTTATCCCATTTGTTTCTATGGTATAAAATGAGCGAGAGATCCCAAACTGTGAAGTCTTACGGATCGACCTCTCTATAGCGGCAGTAACTATAACCTCCTCAGTCTCTTGTATATTATTCTGATCTTCCACCTTTGGGTCACCCTAAATCCCAACTTGGAACTCGTCTTAAAAGAAAGAATCAATCTGAGCACTATCAATTGCATCATCTAAAGAACAATCTAAACCAACATCCTCCTCTTCCATATTGGTGCATTCTCATAAATAGGTGCATGATCTAGAGCTGGTATCCCAGATCCAACTCCCAATAAATGAGTAACATCATGGAATTGGATCTCATCCACATACTTTTGAAGGGAAGCTAACTCACCGTGCATTCTATCAATAACCTTTAAGGGAACAAACTACTGAGGAGCACTCAACTTATCCAACTTCTTCCCAGAATGCCTTAAGGTCTCCCTAATGCTACATCTCAGAAAATCTTAGGGAACTATCAATCATACCCAAAATATATATCTAGTCTAGCTGACCTAGCATCTCCTGTGTAGGCTAACTGCCCCATCCTAATAATGTCATCCTAGGTTAGTAGGGGTCTCGAGTAACCTGCAACGGTTGAATACTAATACTAGGCAACTAGGTCTAGGTGGCTTTGGAGTTGGGCCCATGGCTAGAGCAGAAGTAACAGACATAAAATTAGACTCAGGGGTGGTAAACACCTGGAACATACATCAGAGTGGAATGGCTGGCACCACTATCACTGGAGGTCAAATCAATATACGAGGTACTTTCCTCCTGGGTGACTCAATCCTTGTAATGACAACTGTGGATATGGGGGTGTAGTCAAAATCTTTCTTCCTATTTCAGCACTTTAGAATGGAAACATAACTCAATAATCAAGAAAAGGAAGGCCAAGGAAGTCTAATTTTGCTGTACCCGACTAGCAATGTCTGAGACTATGAGTGATCATAAGTTTAGCTCCTTCTTAGCAATGTAGAACCAACAAAAATCTCTTAGAGACTAACTGCTAATTTTGAGAGGGTAATATGTTTCTACACACAAAGCTCCACCAATACCGAGTCTCTAAGAGAATGTTCTTTGTATAAGTGTTAACCACAAGGTCAAGCAATTTAGACTCTACTCCTCTATGATAGTATGTTGGTTTTGCACTTTTAGATGATTCAAAACATGTTGGCCTCCATGAGGGTGGAAAAAAAGGCACATCTAGAGTAATAGAGGGTTGCTTTTCCCTAGTTCTCTTGGTCGGTTCCACCTAAGGAGTGTGGAGAGGTCCATGAATGAGGTGGTATTGCCCTCCTTAAAGGAACCAGTGCTATCCCTCTCAGAGGGTAAGCTACGCTCTGAATTACATCCTTCCACAACTTGTACCTTAGTTTTACTTCCATCATCCCTCTCACGCTTGAAAACCTTTTTGGCCTATTGATCTTTTTAATTTCAACATCTCTTGCCATTATTAAGGAGGGAGGAAGTAATCCATTTCATGGATATGTGCTTTTGACGAGGCATAGCTGTATATAAGAGAAATAGGATTGGCCAATATTTGCAAAATAACATGTTTAAACTTCTAGTTATACATCACCAATCAAATCGGTACATTGACGGCAGATTAGCGATGTAAGGGTCTATGACAAAAATTGACAAACAATTCTAACTAAAATTATTGAAGGTAAGTGGGTAATCAGTGATGCTCTAAAGGATTCAATGACACTACTCGAGTATCATCGATTTATTAAGGCATCACCAATTCACGGTTAAGTTAGTTAATTATTCAGTAACATTCGGCAACATAGGGAGCACTCTAGCAATGCACCACATAGTTCAGTGCATCACCAAAGTTCTCAACCCTGTGCGGAAATATCATCTTCCCCAAGCTTCTATGTGCGACCCTTCCCTTCCAATGGCAATTTTTTCAAACTTTTCGACCATGAGTTCTTAGACTTCCCTAGGTTTCATTATATACATGGCCAAACAATGATTTTCCCTTAAGAATAATGTCACCCAATCTATCATTGGGAAAAATCTGTCTGCTTAACATAAACCATAACAATTAAGAGCTCATGAATACAACTCAATGCAAAAAATAACTGCCGGGACCCAATTACTCAGGTCATGATAGCACCTACTATAACACACCAATAGGTAAGACAACCCGTAGTTCGAAACTACTAGTAATAGAGGTACAAACCATCTCTGAATACAACATAGAGATTTCTATTACATAAGAGGGAGAATAGCTATACTCTAAATGCTAGGAGCTCACCCTAAGTCTCCAAACCATAGTTGCTCTACAACACACACAACAATAATAACAAGAAATCATATTTTGATCTAAAGGCTGTAGAAGTGTAATATGAGGACCAAACATGTGGTATTCATTAGGCAAAAGAGAGTGCAAATATAACTAGCATGCAATTCATAGTAGCGTGCATGAATTTTGAGTGCAAATGAGTGGTAAATTCACTACTCATCACTCCTCAACAAAGGTCAAATGCTCATCCAACTGGACTGAGTCCTATCTAAGAACATGAGATGGATTGGAATATATTAGCACAATATAAATACATGGAAAACCGGATGAATAGCTAAATTTGGAGGTAAAGATAACTCATAATCTACCTCACCAACAGCAGGGCAAATCTTAAAAGGTCCCATATATCTCGGACTGAGCTTACCCTTCTTTTCGAACCTCATCACACCCTTCGTGGGCAATACATGAAGGAATACACGGTCGCCAACTCCAAATCTTAAGGCACGAAGCCTACGGTTTACATAGGCCTTCTGTGTACTTTAAGCCATTATCAACCTATCCTGAATTACCTCGACTCTATCCAACAACTCCTAAAGCATATCTATACCTCGAGGCCTAACCTTAGAATTCTTAAACCATCCAACTGGAGAATGACATCTCCTACCATGCAAACATCAAAAGGAGCCATCTCAATACTTAAATGATAGTTGTTGTTATACGCAAACTCTGCCAAGGCTAGTTTTTCTCCCAATGACCTCCAAAATCCATAACACAGGCTCGGAGCATGTCCTTAAGAACCTGAATAGTCTCCTTGAACTAGTCATCGGTCTGTAGATAAAAGTTTGTACTCAAATCCACCTGAGTACCCAGTTTCTCCTAAAATTCTCTCCAAAACCTCAAAGTGAGCACAGACCCACAGTTCGAAATGGTAGAAATGGGCATGCCATGCTAATGTACTATCTCTTGCACATAGATATGGGCCAATCTCTAAGCAGTGGAAGTCATCTAAATAGGAATGAAATATGTTGACTTGGTCAAACGATCCACAAAGACCCAAATACCATCGGAACCACGGGAAGTGAGAGGTAACTACTTAACAAAGTCCATGGTAATTCATTCCTATTTCCACTTGGGAATTGGTAACCTCTCAGTCAATCCACCAGGTCACAGATGCTCAACCTTTACCTACTGGTAACATAGGCAATGACCTATAAAGTCTACTATATCTCTCTTCATACCATACCACCAATAATTTTGTCTCAAATCTTTATACATCGTGGCTGTACCAGGGTGAATAGAATATCTAGAGATATGATTCTCATGCAAAATCAACTGAACCAAGTTATCAAACTAATGAATACAAATACGACCGTCAAATATCAAAACACCCTCGGAATCAATGGTATACCACTTGGACTCACCACTCAATGCCTGATCTTGAATAAATCAAAGTTTGTTATCCTTAAACTGACGATCACAAATCCTCTCATCTAGTGAGCATCATGCCTCAATACTAGCAAAAATCCTCCTAGCATCTGAAATATCAAGGAAAACTATCAAGTTATCTAAGGACTAAATGTCCCATGCTAATGGCCTCTAAGAAACTTAAATACAATAAGTGGTAACCATACAAACAACCTTCCAACTCAATGCATCTGCTACTATACTTCCCTTGATGAAATGATACTAGATGGAAATATCATAGTCCTTAAGCAACTCTATCCATCTACGCTGATGACCATTAACCTCCCGCTGGGTCATAAGATGCTGAAGACTACGATGATTGGTAAAAATCTCACAATGTACACCATACAAATAATGCCTCCAAATCTTAAGCGCGAAACTACCACTGCCAACTCCAAATCATGAGCGAAGTATCTGCGCTCATGAACCTTAAGCTTTTTAGAAGCATAAGCAATTACAGAACCCTGTTGCATCAAAACACAACCCAAACCAATGCCAGAAGAATCACAAAACACGATGAATACCTCACCATCAATAGAAAGAGCTAACACAGTAGTAGAAATAAGGAAGTCCTCGAGCTGTCCAAATCTCAACTCGCACTCCTCAGACTATTTGAATGGAACCTCCTTCCGAGTCAATTTGGACATAGGGGCTGAAATAGTAGCAAAATCCTCAACAAAGCATCTATAATAACTGATCAAACTAATGAAGCTACGAACCTCCATCGGAGACGTAGGTATAGCTTAATCTTGGTTGGGTCTACCATAATGCCATCCATAGAAACCACATGCCCAAGGAATGTCACTGACTCAAGACAACTCAAACTTGGAGAACTTAGAAAAAAACATATGATCTCTAAAAATCTAGAGCAAAATCCTCAAATAATGTGAATTCTCCTAACTACTCCTCAAATACACAAGGATGTCATCAATGAACACGATCATGAAGGAGTCCAAATAAGGCCTGAATACTCGATTCATCAAATCCATGAATGCGGTTGGGGCATTACTCTACCCAAAAGATATCGCCAAGAACTCATAATGACCATTATGGGTCTTAAAAGCTGTCTTTTGGATATCCTCAGGTCAAATCATCAACGATGGTTACCAAACCTCAAATCGATCTTAGAAAACATTGTTCCACCCTAAGGTTGGTCAAATAAATCATCAGTGCAAGGCACGGGATAACAGTTCTTCACCGTCACCTTATTTTGCTGCCTATAATCAAAGCACATATGCATGGAACTATCTTTCTTCTTCATGAAAAATATAGGAGTACCCCAAAGAGACATACTCGGTCTAATAAAACCCTTACCAAGAAGATCTTGAATCTGAGTATTTAGCTCTTTAAGCTCGGTAGGATCCATATGGTAAGGTGTCACAAAAATAGGCCAGGTGCCAGGCTCGAGGTCAATAGAAAAATCAATCTCATAAATAGGGGAATACTAGATAGGTCAGTAGGGTACATATGAAGAAACACACAAACAATTAGAACAGAGTTAAATGACGGACTCCCCACACTAGTATCACAAATATAAGCAAGATAAGACTCACAACCCCTCAATATAAGCCTCCAAGCATAAACATAATAAATAATTTCCATTGGCTAGCGACTAATCGCTTACTGCCACACGACTAGGGGTACACCGGGAATGGATAAGGTAATGGTCTTGGCAAAAGAATCCAAAATAGCATGATAGTGGGATAACCAGTCCATGCCCAAAATCACATCAAAATCCATCATATCTAGAATAATAATATCAGCATAAGTATCAACATTACTAATTGTCAAAAAAATTATCTGAATAATCGATCCACTACTAAATAATCACCCATGAGAGTAGACACCTGTAATGGCACACATAATAAATGATTAGTCAACTCAAATCATGGTGCATAATAAGAAGAAATATATGAATAGGTGGGTCACAGATAAAATAAAGCAAGCACCGAATGACATCATACCAAAATCATACCTGTAAACAACAGCATCCAAAGTCTTAGCCTCGAGTCCAGCAGGTACTTCATATAACTGACCACTCTCACCACCTGGATGGGAACCTGAACGACCTCTTATCCTACCTACTTAAGAACCTCCTCGAGTACCATGGGAACCACCCTTGCAACCATAAGAACTACCTCTAGCTGAGGTATGAACAACTCTAATAGGGGAAGAACTTTGTGTTGTTACCACAATCACCCATAACTAGGGCACTCACACATAAAATGATCAGAAGACCCACAGCTAAAACATGCCTTCTAAGCTAAACCAGAACCATTAGATCTGACTAACCCAGAATAACCATCACATTTGAAATAGCCAGAGGATAGACCCTTCAAAGATTAACCACCGCCCTGAATAGGGAGATCACTAGTGCTAGATTGAACTCTATAAGTAATCTATAGAGCTTCTTGGACCGATTAACTGGGCTAACTCTGAGGCAGATAGGATGGATGCGGAGAATACCCACCATGAGAACTACTACCTATGAATCGAAAACTACTATGGATCCTACTAAAACTGCCCTGATATCTAGCCCTTATATCATTACACCCTTAGGCCTCACAATATATCTCCTCTATCACTCTAGTATGATCTAAAACCTTAGCAAAAGACCAATCCACAGTAACCAAAATTTGAGTAGCCATATTAATTGAGATTCTTAACTATCTAACAAAGCAATGAACCCTATCATACTCAATGTCCAGAATCAAAGTTGTATGTCGAGCCAACTTATGAAAACAAACCTCATACTCTACAATAGTCATAGAGCCCTACTGCAATCTAGAGAACTAATCCCTCAAATGATCCTTAAGGCTGCAAGGAATATAGTTTTCTAAGAAGATCTCAGAGAACTGAGTCTATGACAGGGAAGAAGATCTAGCTTTCCTAGAATCCTTATAACCTCTCCACTAATGAGAAGACTATAAGTCCAACTAAAATGTGGTGTAATACATACCACGAGTCTCAAAAAGGCCCAAACCACGAAGCCTATCCTCACAAGCATTTAGAAACTCATATGTATCATTGCTTAGAGCACTAAAAAACCTAGGTGAAGCCAATCTCAGGAATCTACCCAACATCTTTTGCCCCTCAAAAGACATAACAATTTGGGCAACCATTAGTAGAGAAACTACCGGTTAAGCAACTACCAACACTGGAGGAACAACAACTCTAGGAGCCATAGCTATAAGTTGTGCCCTCACCTCAGTAGCACTCTAATCAGTAGAATATGCACCATCAGATGACACACCATCAACTATCCCCAAAAGCTGAATTAATGTATATTTGACCAATAAAGAAGGAACAAACCCTGGTGGAGCCTGGGCTAGTCCCTATCCTACTAATGGCTGTGGTAGAAAAGTATCTGGCTCAGGTATAGGAATAGGGTTTGGGGAAGGCGGCCTATCTCGGCCCCTAGTTAGGGACACATTACGAGGCTGTCCATGACCTATAGGTCATCCATAAATAAGAGAAGGATCCTTAGGCTTGGTCTTGGGACCCACATCTCATGTAAAGGTAGCTCATGTCCTAACCATCTACAAAAGAGTAAAGCAAAAGAAATTCTCAACAAAATAACTCAGACTTTTAGTATGATATGAGTAAAATAAGTGAGAAACTCCTAAGAATAACCCATAGCCTTCCAAAAATAGGAAATAGACATCATTATTCTAATCCACACGACTCTACTAGACACTTGCTCTTGTACCTATAGTACCGGTGAAACCTAGGATCTGATACTAATTTTTCATGACCCAATTTATGAGTCATGATGGCACCTAATAAATCCAGCCAATAGGTAAGCCAAACCCTAACCCAAAGCTAATGCAATGGGTTAATTTGGGAGGAATTGCCTAACATAGGCTAAATTTAATGAACACAAGCTATAAATAAACAACGTTCTAATAGATAAAATAGTCAACACATGAATACCAATCCCATAACCTGGTAGAGCCAGTACAAGAGCATCTAATGTTATTAATACACTAAAAAGACTTAGAATATAGTCAATACATCTATCTTGATGCAAAAGACTATATAATAATAAGATAGAAAGAAATGGGTGACTTAAAACTTGAAGAGCTCACCCTATCTCTAAAAGATCAAATCTACATAAACAATGGTCAATGGTGATAGCTAGTACTTGGATCTGCACTAAAAGGTACATAATTGTAGTGAGAGTACCAAAACAATAAGTACTCAGTAGGCGTCATCGTCCGGCAAAGCTAAGTCATGATATAAAGATGATAAAAGGCAAGATAACATAACTAAGTCAAGGTACAAAATAAAACTTGAATTATCTCCACCAACACTGTGCATCATTATGCATAAACCAAAATAATAACGATAGCATAACAGAAATAATGAAGCACATGCAAACATAACTATGAAATTGGCTCCCATTGCTAATTAGTGCAGAAAAGTAAAGAACTCGTCATAGCCTCCCATATGACTGGAGAGTGCACCCAAGAAAAGCACAAAGCAATTAGTCGATATTATAACAACCTTTATCATAAATTAACTATCTTTCCATGATTCACCATCATTCAACACTACGCCATCACTTAGCAATTTACCAATATTATTCCATAAACCACTAGTCAACCATTAGCCATCTTTTATCACTAACATTAGCCATCAACTAGTCATCACTTAGACACTACTCACCATTTTATCAACTAGGCATCCGTTATCACTAGCTATCATAGAATCAGCTAACCACCATTTTTCATGCCATAATACACCATGGACCATTTACAAATACAAATATCAAAAAGCCTCAGAATTGAACCAGTCATAAATATCATCATCACCATAATAGCATAATCAGTAACATAAATAACAATGTGATTATTCTTTATATTTACCCACAGTATCATCAAGTGCCAAGATTTCTCACTATAACCTCAATACCATTTCCAAGAGCCTAGTAGGCATAAAGGTTCACCTAAACTAAAATATCTCATAGCTTAAGGTGGGTTAAGAATCCACTCTAATTCTCGACTTCTAATTTAGGAAAATATCTACCTGAACTAGGCTCAAGGTATCTAATTCGACTTTTAGATATAAAATAAGCCTTAATTAGCCCTAAGATAGAAAGTTAGCCTAACACATAAGTAACTAGATTAATTTTGCCTAATTTGAGTAATCTAAGTCATTCTTATGCTAAGAATGAGGGACAAACTCCAATTCACCTAGAGAACAATGGAACAAGCCAAAGGAATCAAGCTTACAATGTCAAAATAGCCTAAATGGCTTAACTAACCTCAAGCTTTAAAATTCATCAAACCAACACCTAAACCCTTCCCAATCTAAAATGATATCATAATTATAATATAAAATACCTCAATCTAACGAGGGATAAACCTAGCCTACCTCAACACCGAAGAAAAGCTCGATAATCACTAAATTTTTGCTTTTCCCTTCCAAGAATCCTTTTTAAGATGCCAAGCTTAAATCCAAAGATATTCGCAAAAATATATGTTAATCAAGCTCCCAAGTCACCCCCAAGACTCAATATAAATTTAGTATAGTACTTTAGGGTTTTTCTCTTTCAATAATGAGTGGAAATGGTCAAAATTATGGCCTAAGGGGTCAATTTATACCCATGTCAGGTACTTAGATGCTGCAATTGCACAACTAGGTGTGTAATCGCACTACTTGGCTGCAGGAATAGATATAGAAATTGACATACCTCTTGGTGCGATCGCACTACTTGCTGTCATCACAGCTGACAATTGAAACTTAGAAATTTCCCATGTTTTTGCCAATGCCTCAGGATTCATTTGGAATTTCATAAATGCAAATGGACTATGTAACCACACTATATTCGATATTTCAAATGTAATGGCCAAGTCAAATTTTTTATCGAAGGTTGTTTTGACCAAATGTGGGTCCACACCCATATTTTAAATTTTCTAACTTTTTGACCAATAGGTCAAAATAAGCTCGGGTACATTGGGACTTAAACCAAAGGTTTACTTCGCCTAAAATTAATATTTTGGAGCTGTTGGCACAATCAAAATTTACATCTAAGATTGTTTTACTAAAGTTTTCACCTGGTGATAATTTAGAACTAGTGAAGACTTCTAAATAAGAAATTGGCTATAAAAGCCAAATAAACTGTCTGGTTACCAAACTGACAGTCCTAGCAAGTCATAAATGACTTGGGGCAGCTATAGGAAAGCTTTAATGGTAAAAATAAGCAAAAATATAGAAAATAACCTAAAGGGTCATTACACAAACTCTCATAAATCATTCATTAAGGTGGTTCGATTCCCGTTATTAAATAATCCACTTTAAAAGTCAAAAGCGGGAATAAATCCCTTTCTAAGAAAATATTAGTAAAACCATATTTTCAGTTAAAATCGTACGCTAAGTGAGCATGGATATACTGAATCTACATATGCTATCACCAATATCTAAACAATACACCTACAAGCATATAAATAACAATAAAATAAACCACGTCCTTTACAAGGATAAACACTCGCTCTAAATCTAACAAATATCATAATCACAACTTTGGGCCCAATAATATATAACTGGCATAACCATATCATAATCTAGGAAACCATCATAATGCACTAAGTCATGTAGTAACCTTATATTAAAGGGTTATTAGACTAAACTATGTCTAAAATGCTAGCAACCTAGAGTAATAGGAACCTAGAAGCATAATAGGTATTTCATCTTAAAGGTCGATTCACTCTTCTAGTCCCTGAACTCAGAATTTAGTCTAAGTCACAGTATTCTACCCATAATCAAATCCTAACATCCTTATATAACATCCAACATATAAAATACACTTTCTCGTGAAGAGTAGTAGATAGAATCCTACCTTGAAGTTGAATCACTAATCCTTGAATCGCCCACAAATCATCCATGTTTGCTCCATGATTCCAAAATACCACCACGCAATCAAAATAGTAATCTCCACATAATTAGGAGTAAAATAAGAGCCACACTTATGTACTACAGATTAGGTCAAAATTTGGAACAAGAACAGTTTTGTAGGGCCTACAAATGAAATCCAAAATTAAATATATCATAAGGTCCCTCGAAGAACAAGGAATGTATGATCCAAAGTTTAGAACAAACAGAGAGAAAATTGGGTCTCAAATCAACCCTTAAAGTTTAGAAATTTTAAGATCTAAATATAAGAATTTTCCATTAATTAGGATGGAGATTGAAGGGAATATTAATAGGAAATGACCAAAGAGTGTAAGGCTAGCTTACCATAGCTTCAATGGATGATTCCCCACTTTTTCCTCTCTTTGAGCTCTCAAACGGGTGGGAAAATAGTGGAAAACTAGGTGGGGAAAAAGGATTAAAAGCTCATAGGTGTTGCTTTAGCGGACACCTTCGCGCTTAAGTGCCTACCGCTAAAGCAGCCACATGACCACTAAAAGGTCTGGCAGCTTGCGCAGGTACTAGTAAAGTGGCCAATATAGCACTAAATCAGTGTCTGCTTTAGCGGTCATCGATCGCGAAAGTGGACCCTAACTCAATGGACAAGGCCGCTTAAGCAGCTCAGGGGAACTAAAACAGCCTCTACGAACACTAAAATATTCCTAGAAGGTAGCAGGTGCCAGATTTTCTAAGTCAAAAAATAGACATCAATCGGATACTCAAGATTCATTTAGAACCTGTGCGCACAAACGAACTATGCTACCATACCTAATTTGACATTTCAAACTTAATGGAACCATAAAAAACATTAATTTGATATTGTTTCAACTAAATGTAGGGCCCATACCTATAGTTCCATTTTTCAAATAAATCACCAAATATCCTAAAACAAATTCTAAAGCCTCAAGACCTAAACCAAGGGTCCCCCGGCCTAAAATCAACATTCCAGAGTTGATGGTACTGTCAAAATTCTCATTTGAGGTCTCTATTAGGATTTCTGATCTAAGACCAAATCATAAACAACAAAATCACCAAAATAGGAATATAAGCCAAAAAACAAATGAACTGTCTGATAACTGTTCCAATTCTTTTGACAAGTCACAAATCACCTGTAGCCACTATGGAAAAGCTCAAACTGCCAGAAATGCTTGCAAATCAAGGAATATGCTAGAGGGTCATTCCAAAACCTTAGATTTATGCCAACACTTACCATTTTGACTTTTATGTATTAATTAAGAGGCAGAAATGACCATTATTTTTATTTCCAAGAAAAAAATGAAAGAATCTATTTACGCAAATGATTTGAACATAAGAGCATTATTAACACTCAACTATCAACAATTAAAACTACTATTTTCAATAACAATAAACTCTAATATTTCAAATTTTGGATACAATGCTAATGAACTTCAAGAACAAGTAATTCAAGTGCATGTGTGAATGTGTGAGAGTTGATGAAGTGATAGATTGAATAGGGAAAGAATAAACTAAGGAGAAGAAGAGAGTTTGAATAAAAACCAAGAGTTGATAGTTACTAAAAAGTCAAAATTCACGAATAGATTTCAAACCGTCACTTAAAACCTTCTCAAATATGGTGTAATTTTTCTAATCACTGATTGGATAGATGATGCGCCAATTGTGAAACTCCATTACTGAAATAATAGTGTACTACCTAGGGACTTGTTTTAGAACATCAAATCGGTACACACAACAAAATCTCCAAAATAGGAAAATAAGCCAAAAACTAAACAACTGTCTGATAACTGAACTGATGCTTTCGGCAAGTCATAAATCACCTGTAGCCACAATGAAAAGGCTCAAAATGCCAAAAATGCTAGCAACTCAAGGAAATAACCTGGAGGGTCATTACGAAACCTTAGATTGATTCCAACACTTACCATTTTGACTTTTAAGTATTAATAAAGAAGTTGAAATGACCATTATTTACATTTCTAAGAACAAAAATGAAAGAATCTATCCACGCAAATGATTTCAACATAAGAGCATTATGAACATTCAACTATCAACAACTAAAATTGCTATTTGTAATAAAAATAAACTTAAATTTTTTAAATTGTGGATACAATTCTAATGAACTTAAGAACAAGGAATCCAAGTACATGTGTGTGTGTATGTGTTAGTTGATGAAGTAGCAGATTGAGAAGAGAAAGAAGAAACTAAGAAGAAGAGAGTTTGAACAAAAACCAATAATTGGCAGTTACTAGATAGTCAAAATTCATGAATAAATTTCAAACCATCACTTAAAACTTTTCAAATATGGTGTAATTTTTCTAATTACCAACTGTATCGATAATGTGTCAATTGTAAAACTCCATCACTGAAATAATAGTGTACTTTCTTGGGAATGGTTTTAGAAAATAAAATTGGTGATGGAAGTTTGCCACTAATTGGATAAACATCTCACTGATTGGTGCCTTTGTTGATTTAGAAAATGACTTTGGCATCAGACTTCACTGATGCACCGGTTTACACGGTGCAGTGCAAAACTATCCTCATTGAAGCTTGGCATACAGTTTTCTAACTTGGTTTTTATAAGATTTTCCCACATTTCAACCCCATCATTCACCCGAACGAATCATCAAACTTTATTTAAAATAGCAAAAATAAATTTAGGTTGCGTCCAAGAAGTTCCTTAGTTATCATCGTATCATAATGTTCTTAATTTATCTAGCATCATTGAGATAGATCACCTCTAAGAAATCTACCTTCAGGAGAAACTTATGGTGATGTTTAATTTGTTAGCCATTCACGATAAATAGAGACCATGAAACATTCTCTAATTCAACCTCTCCATTAGGAAATCAATTCACCAAAAATAATTTGTATCTTAAATTAAACAACATGACATCATCACCCATGTTGAACTCTCAGTTTATAGTCTTAGCATCATGCCATCTCTTCAGTCTTTCCTTGTAGAGGGTAGAATTTTGTAGGCCTTCAAATGATATTCATCCATCCCATGGAGTTTGTCTACCCTTAACTTGAAAGAATCATTTGAATCCACATTCAATCTCTTTAAGGCCTACAATGCCATGTGTTCATGTTTGATCAGAAGGTGGAAATCTTATTCAAACACCAACTAATAAGGAGACATGCCAATAGCAGTCTTAAATACAGTTTGATAAGCCCACAAGGCATCATCAAGTTTGACAAAATCTATTTTATCTTTCGATTAGACACCTTCGCTAGCCCATTATATTGAGGATGGTACAGAGATGCCACCTTATTCTTTACCCCATATTTCATAATCAAAGTCCAAAATGATTTATTGCAAAAATGAGATTCTCCGTCACTTATAATAGTATGAGGGGTACCAAATCGAGTGAAAACAATTTTCTTCAAGAGTAAATTAACACTTGCAGCTTAATTGTTTGGCAAGGCAACAACTTCAACCCACATGCCAATATAATCAATTGCTACGAAGATGTAATGGTTTTGATACAAACTCAGAAAGATTCCCATGAAATCCAATCCCCATATATCGAATAACTCAACTTCAAAGCTTGGTTGCAAGCGCATTTAATGTCGCCTTGAGGTCACTCTTTACCTTTGAAATTACTCACATGCCCTCACTGGTTCATGTGTATCATAATATAATGTTGGCCAATAGAAGCCACTTTGGAGAAGTTTTACAGATGCACACAGATCTCCAACCGGTGATGAGTGATATACCTCAACAATAGCTTGTATTTATCCCTCCATAGAAAACTACCAAATCATTTTATTCAAATACTCCTTAAATAAGTATGGTTCATCCCAATAGAACCGCTTTACATAATGAAGAAATTTCTTTTACTGATAAAACTTATGGCCCTTGGGAAATACCCGACATACTATATAGTTTGCAAAATCAACATACTAAGGCACCCTCTTCTCTGACATGGCCATCACAAGTTCATTGGGAAACTCCTCCTTAATCTTAAACTCATTCTTATTCACTTCAACCAAAGATGAGAAAAATGGTCCACCACTTGATTTTCACATCCCTTTTCAATTCCTAACTTTAAAGTCAAACTCTTGTAGGAGTAAGATCCACCAAATTAATCTTGGATTTGCCTCTTTCTTGGCCATAAAATAGCTAAGAACCACATGATTCGTGGCACAACCACTTTTTTACCTATCAAACAGGCATAAAATTTTTCAGAGGGATAGCAGCACGATTGAGGCTACCCCTAGTTGTGACCACAGTGCTTATGGCCATAAGTGACCACAAGCTAACCCATGAGTTGGTACTTATTATACGCACTGAGTAAAATAATAATCTAACACATAAGTGGAAGAAAATGGATAAGGTACTGTAAATTTTAATAATGAAATACACATCAAAAACATGTTTGAAATATTTGATAAAATAATAAAAACCAAATTGTTTCTCTAGAGCAATTGATAATACTGAAAGAAATGACTAACTATCTAATTGATGGTTTGGAATCCTCTAAAAATCATGAGGAGTTGATGGGACAAACCCCAACTAACTCTGACGGACTGAACATAAGGAAATACAAACATAACTAAGATAAACATATCATGTCTCCGATGGATGAGGACTCACCACTACTATTGTTGAGTAACATTGAGCTATCTAAGAACAATTGAGAAACTTAGCGTCCGAACCTATGTTATAAGACAACATAGCACAAAAAAAAGTATATGGTCAGTACCTTGAATGTACTGGTATATGAGATAAGAAATGAATAAAATACGTGAGATAACTAATCATGAATGCATGAACATGTAATATCTGAGAAAGTAATACCAAGCATAAATATGTTTCTGAGATAATTTGAAGTCTGAAAGACTGAATTTTGTGTAATTGAATAACTGAAAACATGTATGCTTTGGTCAAACAAACCTGAGTTAAGACATACTAAATACTAACTTAAATTATGGGAGGTATCATGTAACTAAATGCCTTAATCTGAACTAATCTGGGTCCAACCTGAAACCCCAGTTTGAAAGGTGTTAGTACCGTGCCATGGGTACTAACACTGGCTGTGTGGATCCACTAATCTATTGACCCGAAGGACTAGGCAAGCCTAAACTGACGAGTGACCCATGAGAAGAAGTCAAGCCTAAACTGCCAGGTAACCCCTCATATCCTATGCTAGCCACATAGTTCTGCAACTTAGGGACTGTTACTACTGACTTTGCCTAAACTGACGGGGAACCACCATCCCTATACATACTCAGTGCTGTCCTACTCCCAACTGAACTGGACTAAGTTTAACTAAACATTACTTCTAATAGTTCTTATCATAATTATATCAATTGAGTAAAATAATAATATCCATGGTTTATCTGAATCATTACTTGAAAATCTAAAATTATGTAAAACATAAATGTATTGGGTGTTCATAACCCGCCAACACTAAATGACCATAAAACACGATAACAAAGCTTAAAAACTATAGTATGGAATCATAGTTCAAAGACCCAAAAATAGGTATTTCATCAATCATGTGCAAATCATGAACTTGAACATGCGAATGTCTTTAAACATGAAAAAACAACATGATGCCATGGCTAAATTTATAATTCGATATTATGACATGAAATTCAATTGAATACGACATGGGATATAAAAACTTAAAGCATGAGATGACCTAACTTTTCATAGAATCATACTAGGATATGAACTGAGTCAAACTACTAAGGAAAAATATGAATTAAAGTCATCTTGAATATATGCAACTTCATAATAAAGAAGGAACCTATATTTTAATCAACGAAGAGATTGTTAGGCTCCATGGGTGAAAAGGACCCATGGATGAACACCCCACAAACCCTAATGGCTAGTTTATTGAGGATTTCTTGAGAGTTTCTTGAACTTAGAAGCTTGAATTCTTGATTTCTTGAGAAAGATATTGGGTTTTGTTCTTTGGAAGGGAGGAGGGTTTCTTGAGAGCAATTTGGAGTGAATGGGGAAAATAATGCCCCTATGGAAGTCTAAAATCATGTTAAGGAAAAATTAGGCTGAGGGAAAATGACTTAAATTCCTCTTGGACACTTAAATAAAGAGGCTAAGTGGGATACCCTTGGTGTGTCGTGACCCTTGCTTGGGTCAAGCCACCATCACGCCGTAAACACCCTTACCTATGGAGCCATCCTTACATCATGGGGCTATTATGAGGCTTCACTCTTTTAGCTATCCAAACATGTCCCAAACTTTATTCAAAAGTCCTAAAACTCTCTTGAGACATACTTTTAGCCTCCCTACACATGAACCAACTCGAAAAATAACATTTCAGGGTCGGGAAAACCAAAATAAAAATCTATAAAGTTTAGTGGTCTTGAAAATGGCTAAGTCCTTAACACATGGTGAAATTTTCAAGCCTTGGACCCCTTAAGCATGCAACTAATAGCTAAATCGAGATGAGAATACTATGGGGTATTACAATATCTCCCCTTGGGAACATTTATCCTCAAATAAAATTGGTTAGACTGAGAATACTAAGGCAACTGAGGTCATATACGGAATATGTATGACTTGGAACATGATTACATAACTGAGTCTGGAGCATGATTCATGAACTGAATTAATTTTGTGAATGCATGCAATGACATGAGAATGGTTATATAGCTGAAACTGAGAAAAAAAAAGAGTCAATTTAAGGAAAATCATTACCTTAAGCTAAATCTGATTTTATGGAGAATTATAAGGGTACTTGGTTCGCATATCTGCTTCTGCTTCCTATGTAGCTCCCTCAACGGACTGATTTTGCCAAAGAACTTTAACCAAGGGAACCTTTTTATTCCTTAGCCTTGGAATCTGATGATCAAGGATCTCAACTGGGGATTCTTCGTAGAAAAGGCTATCCTGAACATCCATACTTTCTAAAGGAACATTAACAGTTGAATCACTGATGCATTTCCTTAATAAGGAAACATGGAACACCGGATGTACTAATGTCAAGTCTTCAGGTAACTCAAGCTGATAATTTACCTTCCCAGAAAGGTGCAAGATTCTATATGGGCCAATCTAGTGGGGACTGAGTTTCTCTTTTTTTCCAAACCTCTTCACCTCTTTCATAGGAGAAATATTCAGATCGACCATATCACCAACCTCAAACTCAAGATCCCTTTGCTTTATATCTACATAGGATATTTGATAGTTTTGGGTTGTCTTTAACCTTTATCGAATCAACTGAATCTTCTCCATTGCCTCAAACACTGACTCTTGCCCTATTAAAGTAGCCTCACCTGCTTCAAACTAACCAATGGGAATCAACATCATCTTCCATAGAAAGCCACAAATAAAGCCATCAAAATACTATAGTGAGAACTATTGTTATAGGAAAACTAAATCAAAGGTAAGTGGTCATCCCAACTACATTTAAAGTCAATAACACATGCTCTCAACATGTCCTCTAAAGTTTGAATAGTTCTCTCTACTTGACCATATGTATGAGGATGAAAAGCTGAGTAGGAAGTATGAACTAGCATGAAATAAGCTAATTTGGTTATTCTAACCACAATGACCCATATTGAATCATGCTGACGACGCATACAAGGGAACCCTATCATAAAATCCATGCTCACCACTTTTTACTTCCAAGTTAGGATGCTGAACTACTGCAATGTACCACTAGGACTTTGTTACTCAACTTTAACCTCCTCACAATTTGAACACTTATCCACAAACTCTGCAATATCCTTCTTCATACCATTACACCAATACATTTCCCAAAAATTATGGTTATCTCAGTGGCTCCGTGGTGGAAATAGTATCGCACACCATGTGCTTCAGCAATGTAATACCCTGTACTTTTTCCTAGGTAATTTCATCTCAAGAATATCTAGTATTAGATTATAAATTAAATGATGGTTAATCCAAGATGAATTTTCAATATTTTTACTTTTTTTCATATGGAAAATTCAATAAGCTTTCTATCAATATAAAATTTGCCTAAATTCGATAATCGGTTAAGAAGTTATGACTATTTCAAGTTCCCATCGTAAAATCGTGCCATATTGGTTAGTGGCACACCGCGCCACAAGTTAAAATGAAAATTGTCCTTTTCTAGTGTCTCAGGGTGATTTCCTCCGCATCACGCCAAATTTCTAAGTCATAAAAGAAGGCGCAATGCGAGGGCTCCGCATCGCGCCATCCCTCAGTTTCCCAATAGTCAAATTCCAGTGACATGGCGCAATAGTGCCGCATCGCGCTAGGGGTCCAATTTAGGAAATCTTTACTAAAATTACAAGACGCGTCCAAGGGTTAAAAGAGTCAATTTCCTACCCCTATTTAAATCCAATAACACATGATTTAGCTATTCTTCACCCAAAATATACTAGTTTCTCTCAAGAACAAGCTACAGTTTTTATTGGGGATTTGAATTCAAGAAGGTTTCACCGTCAATCCTCATGAAATCAGAAACTAAGATATGCATAGTGTTCATTCATGGACTCCTTTCATCCATGAATCCCAAGAATCCTTTTTTCTAAATTCAAGTTTATGGATTTTACTATGAATTTCATGTTTGGGCTGCTGTTATTCATGTGGACAATGTGAAATTGAATTCTACTCTATGTTGGGTGATAAATTCTATGTGGGTTAAATTATTATAGATATAGATTCATACAAACCTATGACTAAACCCTTGAATGATGAAATTAGAATTGAACCATCATGTTTAATTATTGTACAGCGATGTTTACATGTACCATGCCTACAATATGTTTGATTAAATGCCTAGATGAAGGAAAAGTGCATAACTAGCATGATACCATGAAATTTCCATGTATGTATAAGTTATGCCTATCACATGTTTTGATGAAATGCTTCTATAAATATATTATGGATTATGATGCTAGTTAAATGTTCAAGTAAGTTAGGTTGGTCAGTTTCCTTCCATCGAGTCCTGGGGGTACTCATACCTGAAATATTAGTTGTGTGCTTAGAGCCATGTCATGTTTTCATGATACTCTTAGTTCATCTATGAATCCTTACACTTCAGATAGTCTTATGACTCAGGAAATCTCCATAATCTCATTAAATCAATCAGTAGTCAGATATCAGTAGTATTCCATCAGTTAACGAGATTCAGTAATTCAGCCCATGTTTAGCTCAGTAAATCATGTTCAGAGTCTATTTAGATGGGAGTAGAAATTAACACCTAGTGAACCCAAGGATGGGAACACACACTATTAGATGAGGGTGTAATTCTTAGAAGTCATCCTTGCATTCCAGAACTATGTATCCAGTATAGGTTGAGACATCAACACTGTCCAAAGAAGGTTGATGAGGTGTATAAGTACTGTTAGATAAGGGACCCACCATTCTTGTATAGGGGACATTATTAGATAAGGGTCACCCACAGCTTGTCCTTACCAGTGGTGCGGTATTGACACGCTTCCAATTGGGGTTACAGATTGGACTCCAACTCAAGCCATAATGGCGTATCAAGGGCATGTTGGTTAGATAACTACTTCTCATAAATTTATGTTATAGAATCAGTACTGTCAGATATAGTCAATCAATCTCAGTAATAGAACTCAGATACTTCTTTAGATTTCAAGACTGTCAAATATAGTCAACTCAGATACAGTACAGAACTCAGATAGTTCCATCAGGTTTAGGACTATCAGATACAATCACTCATGTTGTCAATTATATTCAGAATCAGTAATCATGTTATCACAGTATTAGTGTCAGTTGTTATGTCCCATGTATGTATTCTCACACTTATGATAGTTAGTTATTTTTTATTATTGTCCACACATATGAACCCTATGCATTCAGCCTACCTCACATACATACCATTATATTCAAAGTACTAACATATTTATGCTATGGTGTCTTTTAGGTTCAGAGATACGAGCTCCAGAGAAATAGTAGATTCTAGATATCCACAAATAGAGTTAGAAGTGGGTCCTTATCTTTTGAGGACCTGATTATTTCCCTATTATATCATCAATCAATTTATTAGTTGGAGTTAGTTGGGGACATGTCCCATCAACTCCTTACTCAAATAGTTCAGTCAGTTAGAGGCTTTCTAGACAATCATGTTTTAGACTTCAGTATGTTCAGTTTTGTTTTGGGTATTCTATTACCCCACACTGATATTATATCATTTAGATCATGTTCAGTATTAAACCTTATGGCCTTTCAGTACATGTTTCCGCATTATTATTTCATATTATGCAGTGTACAGGTACAAATATCAGTCATAGGTTAGCTTGTGGTCCTTCAGGGTCATGAGCACCGTGTAGAATTCCGAGCACCAAGCTTGGGGCATTACAAACTTGGTATCAGAGATAGGTTTCAATAGAGTCCTAGGAAGTCTAAAAGCCGCATCTAGTAGAGTTTTGTACATGGGTTTGCTGCAGGCTATATAATGTTTTAGGAATAGTTTTCCTTCTTTCAGTATTCATGTCGTGCCAGTGACCATAATATCAAGTCAATCTCTCAGTCTAATCTATTTCTCCCTTCCTTCTATAGAATATGCCTCATAAAAGAAGAAACAAAAATTAGTCATCCCCTCAGCCCGAAGATCCTTTGGGTGATCATGTTTCTCATGCAGAGTTCAGGACCGCATTCACTACTCTTACTTAGTCAGTTACCACTCAAAATGAATAGCCAGTATTTAATCTATCTAACCCAGTGGCCAGTTCAGCCGCAGCTAGGATTCAAGACTTTACTCGAATGAATCCTTCATCCTTCCTCGGGTATAAGGTATATGAGGACCCTTAGGAATTCATTGATCAAGTTCAGAAGGTAATAGACTTCATGGGGGTGACTACTGTTGAGAGTGCTGAGCTAGATGCATATTAGTTGTAGGATGTGGCTCATACTTGGTTTAAACAGTTGAAGTCAGAGAGGTCAGATGATGAAAGTCCTATAGAGTGGGAGGAGTTTGTCACTGCATTTATAGACAGATATGAAAAAACAATTTGATTGAGTTGCAAAAGTCATTTTTCATCTCTCTTAGCATCTTGACACTTCCTTCAACCCCCATAAGGATGTGCAAAAGCATATCTTTACTTTTATAATTTTTTTGATCAAGGGAGGTCGAGTCTTTAACTTTCACTTGTCATGTGAAGGGATATACCTTTCATGAACACAATCCTTATCTTTTCAACCATGGTCTTGATTTTTTTCCTTATCTCTCTAATCTCTTTCTCGATTATGATTTTCTACAAACGGTTCTTTCAATCATGGACCCTATTCTTTAAAACATTATTCCCACCATTGCCTTTGATAGGTAGGATGAGCCCCCCACCCCCTATTTGATTGGACATGAACTGGATTTCTTCATCAAGAGTCTCTGCATCATCATCATCATATGCTTTGGACCTCTTAGAAGCAATTATATTTACATTTTTTGGGGCCACTCCTATCATATTTTTGGTAAATGAGCGTGTAATTCATTCCCCGACAGCTGTACCATTTTTTTTAACGCTCAAATTATACTCTTAAATAGGTATAGCATACGTTGTCAAATATTTTTGCCGAATAAGAGTGAGGGTCGATTCCTCAGGGAATAAGAATGAGATTCACTTCAGAGTGTAATAAACAACTATGAGGTACACGTAATGTAATGAAAATAATGTGAAAAAAGCAAACTTTGGAATTTTTAGTAACAAGTTCAAATTGATTAGATGATTTGTAAACAAGATTATCAACAGAGATAGTTAAGATTTGTAATTAAAAAAACTAAGAGTACTTGAGGTCACTCTTCGATGGGGTTGATATCATCCATGGGTGAGTAATTACATCTCTAGATTTGAAAGTAATTATGACTAGGCTAGGTTTAAGTATCAACAATAATATTTTGATCTATTGTCAAATTTCACATGTGTTTCTTTCTAACACTTATACGTAACAACACCAAACAACCTATACCTCAATGGAGTTGATCTATTTCTATAATTTCTATTAGATGAGATAAAACAAAATTTTTATTATCCAATTCTTATAACTTTTTCTTCCTCTTTCAAGGTAAGCAAGATATCCAAGGATAGGTTAAGTTTGCAACCCTAATCTATAGATTAATGCATAAAGATTTGGCTAAAATCATAATAATCTATCAAATACTAGAGCAAAAATAATTACCAACACATTAATCAATACTCACATATACATGACCCCAGGTACAAAAACTTAGCTACTTATGACAAAGCAAGAAAGAGATATACAAAATTCTTCTTCCATATGAACCGTATATTCATATTATTTTGAGAAAATAATTGCAAATATACAACTTAAAGAGATAATTTCTCACAATAGAGTATCAAACCACCAGCTTAGAGTCTTTAAAATTGACGATAATTAGGGTTTCCAAAGACCAAACAACTTATGTAGCATTAGTGAAAATGGGCCTCTAAATTATGAGAATGCCACCACTTGACAAATCGGACGAGTAAGATCCAGCACCGAATGGATAGGTGATGCACCATTGGTATGAGGCTCACTGATTTTTCATAATGTTAGTCTGCTTTAGGTTGGCTTCTATTGTTTTTGGCAATGCTTGTCCTTGTGTGTTGGTCGATCCAATGATGCGCCAAATAATTTCTTGATTTGCCATTTTATTCAGTTTTCCTCAGCCTTTTTCGGTGAAAAATGGTGATCGAGACTTAAGTTTTGCAATTTGTCATTCACTTTGGTGATGCGCCGAAGTATCTTTTCATGCACTTGAGCAATTTCTTGCTTCAATCATCCATATTTTGCCTCTTTATGTCCTTTTGTGCTATTTTAATGACTCTTAGGCCTTCACCCTGTGATTAAACAAAATCAACATTAGAAACGCTTTAAATTAACATTAAGGAAATGTTTTTTCCTATTTTTAGGGCAAAAGAGTCACAATTTATTGACTCTTCAAGTCCCAATTTCATCCAAAGTCCCAGAACTACATACCATCATAGGTTTATTTGGACCTCCAATTAGTCATTAGTTTAATGATCACACTAGTCATGCCTCTATACCATAACAAGGTATATTGGGTCCTCTCATTTGGGCATATACATTAGACTCGAAGTTAGCCCATGTGGTTTATGTTGGTTAGTAGACTCTCCTGCAAACTCAGACTCAGTATATTTGTACATGAACCTTAGTTCAGTTTTACTTGCATTGTATTATGACTTTTAAATGTATATTTTCATATCAACATTTATGTATCATCATGGGGTCATTGCACTATAGTTTAGTTCTTTGCACTCAATTGGCATTTACTACATTATATATTTATTTTCAGCATGCTTAATTTATGTTATAACTTACATATCCCACATACTCGGTACATTCAAAGTACTGAACTCATACTTTTTTACCATTATGTTTTCTTATTATATAGATTTTGGCGCTCAGTCACAATATTGGGGTTAGTACATCCTAGTACTAATTCAGCAATTACTAGCAGTAAGTCCTTATCACCCAAGGACAAGAGTTCATTATTGTTTTCATTTAGTATTAGAATTAATTGGGAGTGATATACCATGGGAAAATGACACTTTGATGCGTAAAACAAATAATTTATGCTTGGACTTAGGTTGTTTTAGTAGATAAGATGTGGTTTTGTGGTTGTTGCAAGTAAAACAAGTAAATAATAGTCTTGGGATGAAATTGAAAGAAAAACCACTGAAAAAGATGGAGTCTATAGATTATATGAGCCAATACATCATATAGATCATAGGTTGACTCGTAAGCACAATAGTGCCAAATGCTAAGCAGAAAATTTAAGTAAAAAGAAGATACAATTATAGAGGATGAGTTGCAAAGAGAGGATACGAGTCGTGATAAGGAATCATAAAGAGAACAGAAATAAAAATAGCCATTCAGAGTTGAAGTCACTAAAGAAGAAAATTCAGAAGCCTGAGTATGGCTCGTATGGATAAATCACAAGCAGACCAGTGTCCAAATATTGAAAAGATCAAGTCCCATATGGAAACGAGTAAAGGTCACAAGTTGTATAGTCAAGGTACGACTCATGAGGATGAGTCATAAAGATAACAGAAACTTGGAGACTTGGAATATTAGACACTGGAAAGTATATGACTAGAATAGTATGACTCATAATAATACCTTAAGAGTGGACAATGTGAATCATACCTTGTGCCGACATTACTTTTCCTATTCCATTTTAATTAGGATTTATAGGTTGATTTGAGATACTATGAATACCCTAAGGTTATTCCTTTGTTAGGTTACATTCTCTTACATTCTTTAACATACTATTACATACTTTACATTGTTCTTGAGATTTTTGGGTTTTGATTTAATTGAAGACTTCGTATTGTATTCATCTTATTCTTTTGCAATTAATTACATGTTTTCTTTATTGATTATCATGGATTTTTGCATAAAGATGAGTTGCTAATTTCCTTGACTAGGGTTGTGGGAGCCTTGGTGGACTAAATATATAAAAGAAGTGGGAGATTCATCTATTCTAAAGTAATTACATGTATCTTAATCATCTTCATATTAATTGACCTCAGAGCTACTGCAAAAGCTTAAGGATTGGTTGTATTTGATAACGTCCTCACAAAGGAGTTTGAGATTAGGAAAAGAGTATTAAGACAATAATTTGAGATTCACATCCACCTTATTATTCTTCCATATCATATAATCAATTTAAAACTTAAAAAGTGAGAGTTAAACTAAAGTTATAGACAAGGAGCAATAAGGATATGCCCTAAAACTCACAAGGTAAAGGGTGAGATTTATTAATGCATTCACAAGATAGTTGATAATACATAGCTTGTCGACTTTACATAAAGAGAAGTAGAATAGGTGTGTTGAAAATGAGAAATTTACAGAGTTGAGAAGACAGGGGGAACATAGTCCTAGTGTTCATTATATTTGTTACAAACTCAAAAGATTCAAGTTCGGGTTACTACTCACTATTTACTTTTAAATTCCCCTATTTACTTTTTTGCATTGCTTGTATATTTTGTCAAGTTAAGCAACTGTTCAGCATTTTTCCTATGGGTTTGACCCAACCTGGTTTGGGTTATTATATTTATCATCGACCACAACATACCTCCTTGGAGGTTAGTTTTGTGGGACATCAAATTTTGGCATCATAGCTAGAGAAAATGGTGTGATTTATTGATTGAATTTGATGAAGTTCACGAGTTTTATTTCTATTTTTGATTTGGCATACGCAATTATATGTCAAACACTAGGAGAAGAGGAAATCCCTAACTCCTTTTTGATCTAGAGCCTGAAAGAATTCTTCAAACACCGCAAAGAATGGCAGAGCTGGTTCATGATGGTGTTTTTGCTGGGGTTTGAGACCCTCTAATTTTTCCTTCTCCCCCATCTAATTATCCATAGAATATTTCTGATAGACAAACTGAGTAATTACTAGCAGCAACAGTGGAAGAAGCTAGAGTGGCTGAGGAAGCACGATTAGCTGAATAGGCTAGGCTATCACAGCAAGTAGCACTAGCAAGGATAAGACAAGTGCCCAAACATCAAGAGAGATTTCAAAGAGGCAGAGCTCTGATGATCTATGCATATCAATATCTTCAACCATATGACAAAGATGAAGACAAGGGATATGTTGAACCTGCTGAAATAAGTGCCAACATTCCTCCTGCTCAACCACCTAATGTTAAATTTCACATTACTAGTGCAATAATCCAATTATTAAACTTGAAGGGTGCATTTTTAGAATCAACAACTGATTATGAAAACATGCATCTTACTAATTTTATGGGGATCCATACGTCATATGCTATTCTAGGGGTGAACCAAAAAGCCTTGAGATTGAGGTTGTTCCCTTTTTTGCTGACTAAAGAAGCATCACTATGGTTAGGAGAACTTGTGAGAGGTTCAATCACTACTTGGAATGAGTTGCGTAGACAGTTTTTGAAGAGATTCATCCCTCATGTAAGGACGCTTTAGTCAAAAGATAAAATTTATAATTTCAGACAGTTAACTGTAGAATCCATGTATGAGGCATGATTTAGATTCAAGAAGAAGCCGATCATGGTACCTAATCACAATATCAAAGGATCCAATCTATTGTAAATCTTCTATGGATCATTGAATGTCAGTTCAAGAGCAATGGTAGATACTATCTTAGGAGGTGCATTTATACATCTTCGGTGGGATACTGCACAGGAGATGCTAGATGATATTTTAATGACTAATTGAGGTTCGCATACTAGGGAAGCTGAGTGTGGTGTAGGTACATATGCTATTGGAGAATATAATAACTATAGAGCTAGTCATGATTTTGTCGCATAAGAGGTTGCACAGCTTTTAACAGATATTGGGTTACTCATAAAATAATTTGCAATAATGAGTGCTGAGAAAGTGAATGTAGTTGGGGCCCATGGATCGACTTCTAGGACTTTTAAGACTGAATCTAAAGAGGAAGCAAAGTATCTTAATAGTTAGTTGGTAGATTTTTTAGCCCAAGGGCATGGGAATCAAGGTCAAAATTATTACAATGATATATACATAGATAGAAGTAGAGATTGAGAGAGAGATTAGAGATACAAAGATGACTACAAAGAGAAAAGTAATAGATATGTACCACTAGGTAGCCAAGATACTAAGTTTAGAGCGGAAGCAATGTTGTCGAAACTAGTCAAAGGACAAAAAAGTCAAGAGAGTTGTTCTAAGGAGATTAAGGTAGGCCTGTCAAGGATGAATCAGAAAGTTGAGTCACATGCTACTATAATCAAGCAACTGGGACAACAGTATGGCAAGATGTCGGCCACTTTGAATCAAAGACAACCTGGCACTCTTCCTAGTAATATAGTGGTAAATCCAAAGAATGATGGTCACTGCCATGCCATTACCACTCAGAGTGGTAAAACTACCATAGATCTTCTTGTACCTACTATAGATGAACAAAAGAATGACGATGATTCTATTGATGTAGAGAATAGTAGCAAGCAAGATAAAGGAAAAGATGAGGCTAAAGAGCCTATTTTGTATCCCATCCTGAGATCTCACCCTTTTCTTTTCTCAAAGGATAAAAAGAAGTAACAAGAGAATAAGTATCAAAAAAATTTATCTATGTTAAAGGAGTTGTTGGTCAATATTCCACTTGTAGAGGCATTAGAGAAAATACCTGGAGATGCAAAATTCATAAAGGATCTAATTACCAATAAGAAGTCAGTTAATTGTGAGCAAGTCAACAATATTCATCACTGTAGTGCAGTAGATACTAGATCATTGGTAGAAAAGAGGGAGGATCCTGGTGCCTTCACCGTTCCTTAAACTATCGGATCTTTCAACTACACTCGGGTATTTTGTGATTTAGGTGTTACTATCAACCTTATGCCCTTAGCAGTTTTTAAATAGTTGGGGTTGGGAGATCCTAAACCAACTACGATGAGACTAGTAATGGCAAATCAGGCAATGAAAAATCCAATTGGTATTCTATATGATGAATTGGTGAAGGTCTCTACTTTCATCTTTCCTATAGATTTTATGATCTTAGACTATGAAGTGGACTTTTAAGTTTTAATTATTTTAGGAAGATCGTTCTTGGCAATAGAAAGGACATTGATTGGTTTGGAGCTAGGATATCTGATGTTGAGACTCAATGATGAGTAGGTGACATTCAACATGTGCAAATCTATGAAGCAGCCTGATGAGTTAAGAGTGATATCTGTGATTGATGTGTTTGATGAAGAGATAGACTCACTCCATGATATTGATGCATTAACTACTTGGGAAGATACTTCTGATGTTGTTCCTATTAAAAAGAGGTTGGGCGTTGAAGCCTTAAAAGTTGAGATTATGAATTTCAATAGTTATGGTATTGATGACTATGGTGAGATGGTATGTGCACTTTATGGGAGTGGTTCTTATACTTATGCACCAAAGAAACTTGATTTGGATCTGAAAAATAGAACCATTCCACCTGCTCGCGCATCTATTGTGGAGCCACCCGTCTTAGAGTTGAAGGTCATATCATATCATTTGCGATATGCATTTTTGGGCACCAAAAACACTTTGTCAATAATCATAAAAGCTCACTTGATGCAGAAAGAAGTGGAAACGTTGTTATTAGTGCTACAAAAATTCAAGAGGGCCATAGGTTGGTCCATTGCAGATATTATGGGTATCCCATCTGGTATTTATACTTATAAGATTCAACTTGAACTATATTGTACTCCAAGTATAGAACATTAGCATCATCTTAATCCTTCTATGGATGAGGTGGTGAAGAAAAAGATAATCAAGTGGCTGAATATTGGTGTAATGTATCCCATTGCTGATAGTGAGTAGGTTAGTTCGGTGTAATGAGTTTCAAAGAAAGATGGTAATATTGTTGTTCCTAATGAGAAGAATGAATTAGTACTAACGAGGCCAGTCACGAGATAAAGAGTGTATATGGATTACAAAAAAATAAATGATGGACTCAGAAGGACCACTTTCCCATGCCTTTCATGGACAAGATGCTGGATAGACTTGTGGGCAGAGGATGGTACTATTTTCTAGATGGGTATTCGGGTTACAACCAAATAACCATAGTTCTTGAAGAACAAGAGAAATCAACCTTCATTTTTCTTTATGGGACTTTTGCATTCAGATGTATGCCATTCGGGTTATGTAACGCTCCAGCCATATTTCAGAGATGTATGATGTCAATCATCTATGGCATGGTAGAAGACACCATCAAAGTATTCATGGATGATTTCTCAGTAGTTCGTGATTATTTTGATGACTGCCTGGTTCACTTGGAAAATATTCTATGATGATATAAGAAATAAAATTTGTTACTGGGAAAAGTGACATTTCATGATTTAAAAAGGTATTGTGCTTGGGCACAAGATTTAAAAAAGAGGTATAGAGGTATATAAACCTAAGATTGAAGTAACTGGGAAATTACCTCTGCTAATTTCTGTAAAAGGTATTTGAAGCATTTTAGGACATGCTGGGTTCTACAGGTAATTCATCAAGAATTTCTCGAAGATTATCAACCCTCTTTGTAGGCTTCTTGAGAAAGAGGTGAAGTTTGATTTTGATGAAGCATGCTTTAAGGATTTTGAATGTCTAACAAAGAAGTTGTTGACAACTCCTATCACTTTGTTCCCTGATTGGTCCTTCCCATTTAAGATTATATGTGATGCAAGTGGAGTGGCCTTAGGTGTTGTACTAGGCCAAAAAAAAGACCCTACATCCCATCTATTATTCCAGCAACTCACTAAACCTGCTCTAAAGAATGACATAGTTAATGAACAAGAGTTGTTAGCAGTGGTTTTTGCCTTTGGGAAATTTCGGTCTTATTTGATTAGGATAAAGGTAGTTGTTCACACTAATCTTACAGCATTGAGGTACTTAATAGTGAAAAAATATGCAAATCCTAGACTGATTAGGTGGGTCCTCTTATTGCAAGAGTTTGATTTCGTGGTCATGGAAAGAAAAGGAACTGAAAATCAAGTTGCATATCATTTGTCTAGACTTGAGGAGGAAGCTTTACAGAAAGTTGAAAATAGGCTCTATATTGATTATAGTTTTCCAAATTACCAAATATTGGCAGCTTTCCAAGATCTAATTCCATGGTTTACAGACTATGCAAATTATCTAGCAAATGATCTTGTCCCAAAAGATCTTTCCTTCCAGTGAAGAAAGAAATTTATGCATGAGGTAAGGAAATTTTTCTAGGATGAGCCTTATTTATTCAGAATTTATGTAGACGGGAATATCCGTAGTTATATACCTGAGGTGGAGATGGTGAGTATACTTAAGGATTGTCATTCTTTACCAGTTGGGGGCATCATAAAGGAACGCGCACAACCCACAAAATCTTGCAATGTGGGTACTATTGTCCAACAATTTACAAAGATGCTCATGATTTTGCTTCAGTTTGTGACCAATGTCAACGCCAAGTTAACATCTCTAAATTCCATGAACGTCCTATGACTCCTATTTTAGACTTGAAATTGTTTGATGTATGGAGTATGGATTTCATAGGGTCTTTTGTGAGTTTGTTTTGCATGAATATATTCTTGTGGCTGTGGATTATGTTTCTAAATGGGTGGAAGAGGTAGCACTCCCTGATAATGAAGAAAAAAGTGTTATAACTTTCTTGAAGAAATACATCTTTTCTAGATTGGCACGCCACGTGCAATCATTAGCGACGGTGGGTCATATTTTTGTAATCGTCTATTCAAGAGTCTGCTTAAAAAGTATAGAGTGAAACATAAGGTGGAAACACCTTATCATCCGCAGACTAGTGGATAGGTTGAGGTTTCCAATAGAGAAATCAAGTCCATTTTGGTAAAGACAGTGAATGCCAATAAGACTGATTGGTCATAAAAGTTAGACATTGCATTATGGGCTTATCGGAGAGTTTTTAAGACCCCCATTGGTGCTTCTCCATATCAATTGGTATATGGCAAAGCCTGTCACTTACCTGTTGAACTTAAACATGAAACACTATGGGCATTGAAGAAGCTGAATTTTGATTGGCAGGATACAATAGTCGAGGATAGATAAGATGAATGAGTTGGACAAATTTTGACGCTGGGCTTATAAAAATGCTGCACTTCACAAAAAAATGAAATTTCATCATAATCGTAAAATTGAGAAGAGGATATTCAAAGAAGGTGACCAGGTATATCTTTATAACTCAAGGCTTTACTTGTTTCTAGGTAAGTTGAATTCTAAATGGCATGGTCCATTTACTATAACAAGAGTGTTTCCATATGGTTCTTTGGAATTAAAGCTTAATGGTGAAGACCCGTTCAAAGTGAATGGGCAAAGGGTAAATCAATATATGGGTAACACTAAGGAAATTAATTTGACTTTTGAGATGGACCTTGGTGAAGTTTGAGTAACCAAGGAAATTACGTCATGCCATGACGTTAAATCAAATGTAGTGTGGGAAGAAACCCATGTTCTTGTACTTACTATTTATAGGGTAATATGTTTGTTTAGTGTGCAGGATTAAAGATTACAAAATAGAGCCAAAATTCTAGAAAACAAGGTCTTATAGACTCTTCATGAGTCGTACCTTAATGTAACGACTCGTGAGTAAGATTCGTAAGGACCTGGGAGTTGGTTAAGATTCAGGTAAAAGTTTCTGGAGTCCTTACGCCACTCAAAATTAGTTGTACCTTTTGTATAAGACCCATCACCTTGAGTTGTATCTACTCCAGAACCTAGGTAAGGTTCTAGGTCTTTACAAATAGAGGAAAAGACTCATAAGCATTGGGTATGAGTCATACACATGACTCATAACCAAACTTACCAGGTCAAGGTTCATGGGTAACCCAACAAAGTCCACTTGTATTAACAAAAGGGGGTACTTGATTCTGGTATCCGACACTCCGAAACATAAAATACCTTCAATAATTTTGATTTTGAAGCTCTAAACGCATGATCTCACTTTGAAAAACACGCAACTTAGTTTAGCTTCCCTTACATTTCATGAAATTCACAAGAATTTAGGGTAGAAATGTAGTGCATTTGAAGAAACCAAGAAATCCTAGCTCAAGTAAGTATTTGAACTTAAATTCTATATATCTCAAGTTAAAGTTGAAAATGAGAGATTTGGGAATTTCTTTGATTGGAATATACTTGTGTATGAACATTGTAAACCCTAGTGATTAGAAATTAAGTTTGAAATGGGATGTGTGGATACACTTGAAATTGTTTATTACAAATGTGTGTTTTTGGATAGGAGGTAATGTTGTAGACTAAAGGGTAGATTGGGGATTGCATATTGGGACCAACTCATGAGTTAAGCTTTTATGTTGAAGTGGATACAAGACTCCTTATGACTCATACCTGCATGTATGAGTAATGAAGAGATTCGTAACCACTCACAATATAAAAACTGTAACTGAGTACAGGTTCTAGTGTGGGTACAACTAGCCTAGGTAAGTTTTATCCAACCCCTATGACTCGTAAAGTAAAGTCGTAATGACCTGGGGAGGTAACATATAATAGAGTTTTATTTCTAGCCTATTTACGAGAGTTAGAAACTAGTCATACATTATCCTTACAACTGGTTAGGAGGACTTGTAAGCTAACCAGTGAACATTCATATATACATCGGTTATCAAACGACTCAGTCATACGAGTTTTACCAAGATTATACGACTCGGACCCCCAGTTGTAACATGAACATAACATACATACTGACACTTAATTTCTTTATTTTTCTTTCCTTTCCTTAGCATTTACTAATAAATGTTTACACATGTACCATGGCTTCAAAAAGTGACTCCTCCAAGAAGAATACCAAGAAGAAGACAGCTACCCCAAAATCTGACTATAAGTTGGAGAATGAGTCCATAGAGTTATCCAGCAGTTGTGGTGACCTCGTTACATATCTAATAAAGGGGTAAGTTGGGACAAGAGACCAAAGACCAACAAGAGAAAAGAAGGACTCCACACCAGAAGAGACTCCTCCCAAGGGATCTAAAAAGAAGAACCCCCATACTTCACCACCCCGAACACTATCCCAGATTGAAGAGAACAATGGTTATAATAATGAGAAAGATGAAAATGTTGCATCTGAGGGTGAATCAAGGGAAGAAAAATCAAGCTCATATGAATTGTACTCGGCAAGTGTAAGTGGGGAAGATGTAGAAACAACCCCAGTCGATAGACAGGACCCACCTCTGCTTATTGTGCCTGTTCCAGTGACCATTGTTGAATGGTAGGGGTACCCCAAAATATAGGAAATATACAATGATGGGTTGAGCTTACTCCCTGGTAATGAAAGAATCAAAAGAATTCTATATCTAGAAAGGAGATTGACCACCAAGGGAATGTCTGACTTGCCTAGATTTGAGGCTAGATTCGAGCGATACGGTTTCCAATGGATGACTTCAATGGCTTAGAAGTATAGTCCTGCATTAGTGTGGGCGTTTTATGCAGAGTATAATGGTAAGTTAAAGAGGCAATATCTGCAAGGTAACTTGTGGAATGGTGATCCCATTACACCATTGACCATTCAGGAATTGTGGATGAATATCTCCCCGATGACCATTTCACGATTCTTGAATAGACCAAGTTTCCAGCTTCTAGTTAACACCAACAATATGGATTACCACATGGATAAAATATGGAAGATTACACAAAATAATCTAGGTTCAGAAGACAAAATAAGGCATTTTTGGTGGATTTTAGGGTTAATTGCTTTGAATGGAGAAGATGAAGTTTGGGTGGGAGGTGGCCAAGGAGTGGCCTCACAAAAAATTGAAAAACACATGCTAAATTTTAAGGCCAAGGTATGGTGGACACTGGCCTGACATATATTGTGTCCCACTACTGGGGACAACGTGTTAAGTTTGGTTCATGCGATATTAATAGTCAGTCTGATGGCGGGGTATGAGTTTGTAGGTGACTTTTTAGCATGAGAAATATCAGATCAAGCTGTGGGTGGATAAAAGCTTCTTTTAGTTTATCCATGTATGATCACTCAGATCTATTTAGTTGCAAGAGTGTATAAACTCCCAGTGATTGATTAGTTTGAGGAGCCTAAAAACACTGCAGATTTAGGGTTGATTAAAGATGCAACAAACCCCAAGGACAAACTAGCAAGGAGAAGAACTGAGCTGTTAGTTGAGATATACAGAGGCCAGGGTGGACATGTTGAGGTTGCTGCTACTGATGACACCACATGTGGAGGTGTACAGACTACCAGATATTGTGGGTATCCAGTGCTCCTCCTCCGGCATAGTCTGTACTACCTCGACCCACTTCTGTGAGAGCGATACTAACTGGCTTGATAGTGATATCGTAGGCTATGTAGGATGAGATGATGAAAAGATTGTCCACACTGGAGACAAAAGTCAAGTACATGGAAGGGGGTGTGAAGCCTTAGGTTGATACTAAGCTACGACTTGTTAGTTATGGAATGGTTAATCCCAAATATTGCTGAGGTGAAAATTGAGGTGCTCGAGATAAAAAAATAGTGGATGAGCTATATTACAGACCATTTATCCCTACACCAGTGATTACAAAGATTGAGCCAGAAATAGAGGTGGTAAATATTTGGAGTATTCCAGAACTGGAAGAAGAAATAAGAGAGAGAAAGAAAAATAAGCACCTGAAGAAAGTGAAGAAAGATAGCATACAGAGTGAGCTGGACTGGCTAGTGAGGGTGCAAAAGATGTTAGCTTGTGTCAGTAGTTCAAAACTGGAAACCAATGATGCTTAGAAAGGCAGTGATGTACCCTTAACTATTGATGTACCATTGAGTGCACCGGCCACAACTGGTGCCACTGTTTTGAAGATAGTCCTGACAGTTGATGGGACTATAGTTGAGGATAGTGGGACCCAACCTGAGGGCCAACATGATGATATAGATGAGCTGGCACCTTGAGCGCCCAGGTATGTCCCTAATCCATTGTATTACATTGCTAGATACACTGGGGATAGTGCATAGGATTTAAGTTGGGGTGGGGGTGTACTAAGGTCACCATAGGTTACACTTGCCGTGTTTCCAAACCAGTGGCCACAATCTGAAAAGACTGAGAACTGGCATGTATTTGTTTTTGTTTTTTGTTTTTGTTTTTATTATTTGCTGGAATAGCTGATATAGAAGGAGAATTTGTACTTTTGGTAGTAGATGTTGTTTTGAATGAGTGTGCTGAATTTGTTTGATTTTGAAATAATTATGCTAAAAATTGATACCTCTCCTAAATTTTGATGATAACTTTGTAATATGTGTATATGTGTGAGACAACTATGAATCGGATAGTAGCATTACAATTAGGAATGGATCAACTAGGGAAAATAATTGCATAATTGGATAAGTAGTACCGAGCAATATGACCCTGTGTGAGTGTGTGAGAGGTGTTACCCAGTTTCGAGTGTGTTGGAATCTAGAACTTGCCTAGTTACTCTTACCTAGGGTTTAGGATAGTCGAATAGGAAATGATCATAGGCATATTTTGTTTTAAGTCCACTAGAGCCTAAATATCCAACAAAAATTGATATTAATCCCTTGATCTAATAAGTTAAGCCTAACTGAACCATTTTTGTTGAATACACCAATTTCACCTTCCGTTTCACTTATAATGAACCTATATTGGACTTGTTCCTCCTTGGACACTATGCACCTCAACTTAATCAAGTCACATAAGTTGAGGGTGGCTATTATAGGGGTGCATAGGGAAAAATGAGTATGAAGAAAACATGTAGAAGAAAAAAATGAAAAAGGACAGGTGTGATGAAAATTAAAAAATAAAAGAATAAACAAAATAAAACTGAAAGAAAAGAAAAAGAAAATTAAGGAAAGAAACTGCACTTGGTCCATTGTGACGTGCTTTAAAATAAAAATGAAAACATAAGGTCGGAAATAAAATAAAGAAAAATTGGAAAATAAAGTGGACCCCATATAAAGCATAGTGTCAAAAAGGCGTAGTCACTAAAAATCCCAAAAAGATGCCATACTAGTCCGAAACCTACGCTACAATCCTAATAAAGTCCTTTAGTGATCCTAGCCCAACTATCTGAAAACCCAAGAAAATAGCATACGGGGAAGCCTATGGTATTCTGTATACACCGGCTAATACTTATTTGTGAGAAAGAGCGCCTTGTTGAAATATCCCTGAAAAACATTACTGATCTAAACTGAGTGAATGGGATTTCTTTTGATTGTGAGCGTACATGGGACATGTGGCTAGGTTACTAAACTATTTGGCTACTGTGATTTATGTATGTGCCTAGTTGTCTTTTACTAATGTAATGCCATCATTGGATTCCTTTATGTTTCTCCGTGTGCCATACTACTTTCCCTTTCATTTGATTCCTTTTATCTCCAATCTACATCTTTTCATCTTCTCAAATGTATACCTGCACAATCTGGATATTAGTGCATTAAGTAACAATTATGTCTCATTTAATTCTACGAAGCATGGTTGTGCGTATGAATAGTTAGTGTGAATGAGTGGTAAAATCACCACCTCCAACTTAAAACTTTGTTTGTCCTCAAGCAACACCACCCCTTACTATAAGACAACTCCCCATGTATGCCCACATTTTAGTTTCCAATGATCCTTATGACTCCAACTTGATTACTACCCCAAAAAAAATTCCACACATGGGCAAAGGGATTTTAACGATTCCCCTCAACATAAAAAGGAGTACTGGAGGATACAATAGACTTTGAGGAGTAACCGTTCAACAACTACTAACACTCTAAAATTGACTCACTTTTTAACTTTTACCACATTACACTCTATTTGCCTTATTTTTCAAAAGATGACAAAATCACAAAAATTTCACATACCAAGTTATCAATCAATCAAAAAGGAATTTAAGTGCAAACACTCTCTCTTAAGAAATTCTTAATGTTAACAAGTATCCTGCCATAGGCTTGTCCCTATTTTCAATCGCTACTACAATGACCACACTTTGTTGGGAATCACAAAGGACTTTTTGAGTTTGTAATGTAGGTTTAGGGTAGGGTAGGATATCAACTTAGGACAATAATGCTAGACCCTCCATGAACTTCTACATCACACTCTTTTCATATTTTGCTATTTGGCCACTTCTTTTCCTTTACTATTGAGCCTACTTTGCCTTTTTCTTAGTCTTCCCACTTTCTTCTTTTTTCTGCTTTATGCATAAATCATGCCTTTCTTTTCTTTGTTAGATCTTTTCTTTATTCTAACCATTTTAATTTATTAGCAAAAGCTTGTAGGCACTTTCTTATGATTTCATGGCCCAACTCACCTTTTTCAATTTCCACCACCACCAACTTAGGATTTTAGCCTCAATTTAGATTCTAAATTTCAAGGAGTGTAGGGTTCAAAAGAGGAAAAATAGAAGGGTCATGGATTGTAATGTGTTTGCCAAAGAAAAGTCCAAAGGCTCAAAGAGATTATCTAGGGGTAACTCATATGTATTGGTAGGCTTTTTAGGCTAAAGTGGGCTTCCAATATCACAAGATGGCCTATGATCATTTTACCAACCAAGCACAATCAAAATTTAACCTTGAAATACTAATGAGGGAAGTTATACATGGTACATGTACACATAAGATGTAGACAAATAAGCTCACACACATGGCATGCGAAGCTCGTCAAGGGGGTTCAATTGTCCCACCCGCTCGAGACAAAAATAGAGTATTCACTATTCTTTCAAAGTCAATTTTTGGAGTCATAGAAAGAGAAAAAGTTTTATCACTAGGTTACTCATGTCCATGCCTCAAATTTTGCATAATTTTCGAACGGAGGGGGTTGTTTGTTTTGCATCTGCACCACGCATAATTTTCTAATCATAGAAATAACCAAAGTTTTTGTCTCACATTGTGGCTCTAATACGGGTGAACCACCTATATGGCTACTCAGACTTTGCCAATGGATATGAATGGTATCCCAATTCATCAATACCACAGGTACTCAGACCTTTCTTGTATTTATAACCCGAGTACCACGGGTACTCAGATTTACCCTGCATCCATGAATAAAAACCCAACCACGGTGCTTTACCCTTAAGAATATTGTCGCTCAATCTATCATAGGGAAAAGATCATTCAATAGAAGTAATATAAGATAACTATATATTAACAAAGTGACTAATCCATTCAAATATGGACACCATCATAGTGCTCAAATATTGCCACCCAAATAACAATAAGAATCAACAAAAGAGCAAAAAAGTATGCAGAAATATCACTAATACAGGCCCAGATCAAATGAATAAGGAGACACCCCAACTAAAAAGATAGTAGTGTCCCCACTACATAGTTAACCAAGGATAAACGAAATAAGAGTGCTCCCTAAAACTGCATCAAGGGCTTCCATCAATCTCTAATTCTATATCATCATCATTCTCTTCAAGGTTGGACTATTTCTTACATGCAAAAACTTAAACTAGAGTGTGAGGAAAATGGGAAGCGGGGAAGGGAGAATCAGTTATTCAAATGGGTGAAATGACCGCGATAGCGGTCAAGTAACCACAATCACTAACACATGGATGACCGCGATCGCGGTAACTGAGAGCAGTTTTGCTCCCCTGTTTTCCCCTGTTAAGGTCTTTTCTCAATTTACACATATTGCACCCGTGTTCAGTTTTCTATGTAAATTTCTACACACTTCTCCCTTTTCAAGCTCATCCAATGCAATCCGTAGTGTAAAAAATGCATAAGTTATTCATATGCAAAAACTAACATCTATACTTCAAACACATAACAAAAAGGATACGAGCTGCTTTCATGGTATTTGTGGCTTTCCTACCTCATAGCACCTTACTTATCATCGTGGAACGACGTCTTCCTTCTTTAATTCTCAAGGGGTCTGCAAGTGTCCTCCTATTAACCTCTTCAGCATCAATCAGTTTTGTAGCAATTTCTTCTATTTTTTTTTATCCTCTTTTTCTTAGCTTTAAGGTAATTCCTCCTTTAGCTGAGTTTCGGGAATCTTTCCAACCAAGTCCTCTTTCAAGTGCTCTTCCATTATCTTTCCACTCCTAGTAACTATTGCTGGGACTTGAGCGGAATTATTAGGGTTAGTAATTTTGTCACTAGGGAGATCGCCTCTAGATTAAGCATTTAATCAGGTGAAGATTTTCTCAATTTGGGTCTACAATTTCTTGATAGAGGAGGAGTAGGATACCACGATTAGAAAGAGCTGCTTTTAAATCACAGACCATTTTGTCTGTACCTTCCACTTTATTCAAGATTCTTGCAAGGACATCCTCTGTATTAAATTTTTTGGAGTCAATGGAGTTTGACTCTTTTTCATAAGCCCGATCATGGTGAGGTATAAAGTGCCAATAATCATGTTCCCGATCACTCCAAACTCCACCACCATCTCGATTTATCCAGCCTTGATTTTCACCTTGGCTTCGATAGGCCGGGTAAGAACCCCCCGAAGAGTTTTCCAAATATCGGGTTTTGACGCTACAACATTTAGCATTTTCGTTGGTGACACCCATTACATACTTGGTTAGGAGCTCAATTTGGGTCAAAATCTTTGTTATAGTATCCTCTTATTCCTCATCCCACTTTCTTTGTTCCTTACTAACCATGGCTGTGGAGAGAAAACTATTGGGAACTTTAATATCTCAGGTATGCCATTCCCATTTGTGTTTAGTCATCCCTCTCAACAATTTTGTACCTGCATGGAAGTGCAAGTTTAAGAAAGAACCTTCTGTCGCATTGTTTACCATGATTTAGTTCAAAGGATCTAGTGCCCGATATAATACTTAGAAAAGTATCTTCCCCAAAATCTCACAGTTTGGGCATTTGACTAACTTTCTGGTAAATCTCTCTCATACTTCATGAAACAGCTCCCTACTCCTTTGTCTAAAGTTTATAATCTCATCTTTTATGTAACACATCTTATAGGAAGGGCAGTATTGATCAAGAAACACCATTGTAAGAATGTTCCACTAAGTGATTGAACCCACAGGAAGTGAACGGAGCCACAACACTGCTTTGCCCGTTAGTGAGAACGAAAAAAGATGAAGCTGAAAAGATTCCTGAGTGATGTGTGCAATGCTGAATGGTTCACACACCTCACAAAAATTCTTTAAGTGAAAATATGGGTCCTCGTAAGCTTGACCCCCGTATATCCCTTTCATTTTCGATAAGTGTAGCATAACGCTAGTCACATTAAAGGTCCCGTTCCCATGATTTTGTGGGATACAGATTGCACCCATTTGACCCGCATTATTTAGTTGGCCTTCTCCATCAAGGGGAACATAAAATGACTCCACATGATTAGTGCCTTCACTTATAGTTTCATTCACGCTATAATCACCTAAAACAATAAAAAACAACAGCGAAAGTGAACTACACCACCTCGGATATACCCAAGTAAAAAGCACACCGCATAAACAAAATCTATATTTCACTCCCTGATAACGGCGTCATTTTAATAACACTCAACTCACTCCCATATTTAAGGGGTGAGGCGATCATTGTCAATAACCAAACTTGAGTTGGGGTCGAATCCACAAGGAGCGAATTACAAATTTCAAGTCCTGTTGGCTCTAATTACTAAAAAGTTATCCAGAATTCTAACAAACATTACATGTAAAATAAAATAGAGGAATTGATTTGGGTTTTGTGTGTAATGATTTTTGGTTAACAACGCCCGAATATGACATTTTTGAGTTAAAATCAAGATTTGAGGAGATCTTGGGATTATGTCTACCGAAAAGTAAAACCATGTGACTTGTTGATGCTTTAACATAAAACTTAGTTGTTAACTAAAGGATAGGCTAAGTCGAAGATCATTATGGTTAATCTTTCAATAAAAGCACAACGATTTCACCCATTGGCTTTATCGAGCGCCTAACAAGTATGCAATCAATAATCACCCAAAACCTCAATCAAGCATCCCTATTTTTAGGATGATGCTCTTGACTTGTTTTACACTCCAATTACAGTTATTTATAAGATTCCAAAAGGTAGTAAACATAAGGCGTAATTGTCCACCATTGCCTTGTCCCCCCTATAACCCTCTTTCAAGGATGTTATGGATTACCATATGTTCACCTTCATCCCTCTTTCAAGGATGATGGAGGGTTTCTAGAGTTTGGGATTTTCACCTATCAATCCCATTTCGAGATTTGGGATTTTCACCCATAAATTTCAACTCATAAATTCAAGCTATAGTGGAATCCATACTCAACAACTAAAACTCATACAAACGCAACAACACCTACACACAATTACACTTTAGTTCAATATAATCTCAAGACTAAATTACTTAGCTACTCATGAAGAAAGTAAAGAGAGATATACCATAAGGATTATCCAAAGCATTCATTTTTCACAAAATTACTAAGAAATCAAGCCTCCAAAATTAGTTACATACTTGCTCAATTAAGGTTTCTTGCTTTGAATTCAAAAATGTCTATGAGGTAAGTAATCCCCTAAAAAAGATAGGGTTTTTGCCCATATAAAGTTTGGGATTCGACCAAGAGAAATTACGAAACTGCCCTGGTCATACTCCCGTTTAGCCGCGATCGCGTGAGATTGTCCGCGATTGTGATTGTGTTTTGCGATGGCATTTTCTTGACCTTTGTGACTGATCACGACTGCGGCCTGAGGACCGCGATCGCGGTAACTGAGGGTACTCTAGGTCTTCAACTGCACTACTTTTGCTCCCATTAGATTTTTTTTTAGCTCCAATCCACATCTTTTCATCTTCTCAACTGTATACCTGCACAATGTGTATATTAGTGCATTAAATAATAATTATGTCTCATTTAATTCTACAAAGCATGGTAGTGCGTATGAATAGTTAGTGCGAATGGATGGTAAAATCACCACTCATCATGGTCTTAAACCTACTATGTGGAAAGTTGAAAATAAAGTGTTGCTAAAAAAAAGAAAAGTCATTTTTTTTAAAATAGACTAAAAAAGGAAGTATTTTCTCCATTCATCTTTGCTTGTTCATTCTTCTATTGATACATGAATTAAGAAGCAAAATGATAAGGGTAATTTTACCATATTACCATTTGAATATAATAAATTCAATACTTTGAGAAATGTATTAGATAATAAATCATATTTAATGCTAATGTTAAACTGGATAAAAATAGATAATTTATTCATTGATTTTACAAACTGGACAAATATTATTGCACATTTTAAAATAAAAAGTGGACAAATAAAGATGAATGAAGGGAGTAAGTAATTCCTTTGAAGCGATAGGAGTAGTAATTAGTGTACTTCTTTCATTTAACGAAGACCGACTTGTTTTGACTTTTGACCCAGAGTTTAAAATACTATAAAGAAGAATTTGAATCTTAAGATATTAAATTAAAATTATGTCAAATATATAATTTTAATACACCACGTAAAATTTAAAATTAAAATATTATCAAAACTAATTATTATTTTTTTAAAATGAATTAAAAATTAAAGTAAATATTCTTTTCGAAATTGGGGGGGGGGGGGGGGGGGGGAGTAAATTATTATCAAGATAAGTAAGAATTTTGTGTTCAAAACCGTGATTGACGGTAGAATCTCTCGAAGCACTTTATCTCATTTTAATGAGCATGTTCATCACCAATTCAAATTAATTAAATTAACAAAACTCATAAAATTCAAATATTAAATATAGAAGTGATGAAAGAATTTAAAATTTATGAATTTTTAAATTTTAAATAAATTTCTACAAGTTCACTCCTAATTGCTTTTTATCTCTATTTTTTGTTAAATTATAAATAATTTCTTATTTTGCAATTTTTGGACATATGATTAGCATTTAGATACATAATTCGAAGTTGAGATACATAATTTTGATTACTAAGTTACATTCATTTTTAAAATTATTTGATCGAGATACATAATACATTAACTAGACCGAAAGGAGATATATAATTACAATTATATATCCAAAAATTTATGGGTTTGTGAATGTACCCGACTGTTTTTCTTAAAGAATTTAGGTAATTAATTAAAAAAATATAGGAATTTTATGTAGTTTAGTAAAGATAAGTTGTGTTGTTATGTAATTTTTTTCATAATTTAAACTATTGAATTTTAAATCAAAAATTTATATATATATATTCAATAAAAGATAAATATAAAAATATAAAATTTGAACCAAAATTACGGAATCAAAATTGTTTGAACTCGAGGTTGAAGCGCTAGCTCCCCCGGATCGAATGCCACAGGCAACAAAAAGAAAAGGGAAAACAAGATTCTCTCTGTTTACATGTTTGGACATGCGATTTTATGTCTGTGATATGAAATTATAAGATGAAATCAACATTTGGTCATGCGATTTAATATCATGACATAAAATCTCAAATTCTTCAAAACGCATGATATAAAAAATTCAAATCATGATTTGAGATTTTTAAAATGCAAAAATTAATCCACAAGAATATATTTTATAAAAAAAACCTTACCATTTATTTCATATGTACATAAAAATTATAGTTTATATTAATGCTCCTTAAAGTGTTTATATCTCATATAACCATTACTCTCACAACATATTGAAACGTTCCAAAATCGGGCCATGTCGTATGGGCACCTCAAGCCCACATGAATCAGAGATTGGCCCGATAACCTATCACAATCATCACATCAATCACATAGATCGGGTGAATCCCGACTATATAATAAGATAGCGAGAACAATACAAGAATTCATAACTTAAACATGGCTAATAACTTTATTAGATTCATCACAGTAACCAACATTCCTAAGTCCACAGTCATCCATAATACCTCTATATAAACTGGAGTTTAGAAATATATATATCGGTATAACCTCCCGATAATAGTCAAATTAAGTCAAAATAAGATTAAGTCTAAAGATAGGGGACCAAGAATGAATGTCTTCCGAAATAAGGAAGCTCACCACTCCATAGTCAATGCACGAACTGCTTCAATCATCTAATCACTGCGCAAAAAGAGAAGATGATGCTCCGGCCCCTATGCCGCATGGGGACATAGCATTCGGAGATGGTTAGCAGTTGGAATGCTAGTATGTAACTCAAGGATAAGGATAAAATGACATCATCATTCAACAATAAGTCAACGTATATCATAATCAATCACATTCATAACATTATCCATACATATAGATATATCCCATGCTAATCAAGGGGGCAAGTTTTAGCAACATTTTGGAAACACTCATTCATCATACATGCAATGGAGGATTCCAACCTTCCATACTTACAGATTAAAGCATTTTCTTTAGGTATAGAACTTTAACAATATTTACATATTATCAAGTAAGGGATTCTAAACATATACACATTCATTAAGTGAGAGACTCTAACCACTCACACACTTTCATTCAAGCAAGGGGCTCTAACCAGATGTTCACACATTAGGTAAGGGACTCTAACCTCATGTCGTATTAGATAGGGGGCCCTAACCCTAAGCCAATTTATTCAACGAGGCACTTTGACCTCATGAGATCTCATTATGTAAAGGACTTTAACCACAAATGATTTTATTGGTCAAGGGGCTTTAACCTAAAGAAATCACGACTCTCATTAGTCGACATTGGGACTCTAAATCTTTATCCGTACATCCACATACATTCAATTTCACACATAAGGACTTTAACCCATTTAGCCAATTGAACATCATACATGACCACATGGTCTCCATAAAAGCCTTCATTGCTCAACTACTTCAATAGGCCAATGCCTTAATTCAACCCATCATACAATTCAAACTATGGTCCTCAAGAACCTTACAAGCTATTCACCCTTCATTAGCAATTCTATACTATAATTTAGTTCAACAAAATTCAAGTTTATTTTTATGTTAAGGACTTTAGCCCCCTTCTTATTTATCAAACCATCAAGGTCATCAATTACACAATACATGGCTCACTTTACCTTCGCAATATCATTTATCAAGCATTCATACATATTGGGCCATTGACCTAGTTCAAAATATCATCATCATGTAACTAGACATCTCACTTAGACATTTTCACAAACATCTTGTGTACATGCCTTTACCAAGGCCAATTTCATGGCAGAAATCATCAAGACTAGGGTTACTTAAGACCCCCTTGTTAGACCACATAAAAAAAGCATTGACGTGTGCACACTACCATCAATAATATTTATAAACTTAAGTCTAAACAAGAATCATCATTATTTACATTAGGAAACAAAAGCCTTTTCATTTGATTTCAAAACCACTATGTACATTTGCTAATCCAAGTGTAAAATACATGGGTTTAGAGTTATTTAGCAAGGGGAAAAGGTACATGCCTTAGACAACTTAAATCACAAAAAATATTGACTTCATTTTTCTCTTGAAGATCACCCTTGAAACTCTAGCCTATGTTCCTTCAAAGATGAGCTTGAAAGAGCATTTAGGGTGTTTGATCCATCAAAATGGATGTTTAGGAGGCTACACACACTTATATAGTGAGAGGGCTTAGTGTTTTAGACATGAGAAATAACCACAAGGTCCTTAGTTAAAAGTTGAAAATTGAACCCGTCCAGGGATACGACTCACTTAGGTAGTCGTACCCTAGGTTTCTCGAGTCGTATACAAAGGGTACGACTCCCCCTAACTCAATACTCCACTCATAACAAGAACAGTCCACTTCAACCTAGGACCTTACTCCATACGACTCATCTAGGTACAACTCGTACCCTTACGTACGATTAAGGGGAGGGTCAATCGTGCCTAGGACAATGAGTGACCTTCGCCATACTGACTAGGATACGATAGGGGAGGAGAAGAAGGATACGAATCGTATCCAAGGGGTACGGTTAAAGCCCCTAGAGGTACCCACCTCAATGACACTAAAAGATAAAGTTTTTCAATGATTTTAAGTCTAAGGGGTGCGAATAATTTGGGTAACTTAAGTAAAACTTTAATAGATCATATAAAATTTATCATTACTTCAAATTAACCCCTACGTTACTATTATTATTCACCAAATTTAATATTTTTGACCCACAAATGGCTCAAAGTAACAATGTTGGTTCATCTTCTCGTTAATTTGATCGAGAAATGCATACTCAACAAGAGGAGATTGTCTGTATTATGTGGGAGGATTATAGTAAAGAATAGTCTGCTACAATTCATGTTCAATTAAATTTTTTATTGAACTAAAGTTTGATCAATAAATGTATTTTTTATATTAATTTTGTGATAGTGTACTATACTTTTGTTATCAACTTTTACTTATTTGGTAAGAGTGAATAAATAATTGAAATAATTTTTATAATTTTCACAACTTATGAAATTTTTATTTTTATAAAGAAAATACATAACAAGAAGAATTTAAATTATATATTTAAATAAGATTTCAATTTCATATCATGATTTTAAGTTATGAATTTATGTTGCATGCCAAACGTGCCCTAAGTCATAAAAGCAAGTTGCCAAGCCCATTTAGATATTTGTGAGCAAAATATCCCTAACCCGATTCAATGATATCCAACACTAGATTTTTATGAAAATAATTAAAAGACAGAAATACCCACTACTGCAGTATAACAAGCTTCAACCTCCAAAATTTTCTTTGAGTCATTCAATTTTCCCACAAATAAAAAGTATGTCAGATGAGGATATTTCAGAAAGTTTCAGTGAATGGGAGCGAATCCCATCTCCATCATCAAATACAAGCAATAATAATGATACAAAATTTTCCAGTGAAGATGAGATTCACATAGCTGCTATGGAAGAAGTAACTACTTTGCCACTGACTGATAGTAATAATGATGAGAACGGCGAAGGAAATAAGTTGAAAAAGAATTTAAGAGAATTAAGTTGTTGGATTGTTCATATTGCTTCGAAGATCAGAAATTATGTTGCTACTAAAGTGGGAATTGGAACTTTTACTTCTAGTAGAAGTAGAATATTAGCAGTGCTTTTGGTTTCCTTTTCTTATTGGATGATAAAGAAGAAATTGCGGAGGCAAAGACAGATTGATAGTACGTCTAGGGAACTTATGCTTCTTATACAAGAAAAAGACCAGGTATTTAACTTATATACACAGTAACCGGTAACTTTCTTTTCTCTTTTTTCTTTTTTCTGGGAGAAGGAAAAGATTAGTGTATTTGTTACTAATTCTTCCTTTTGGGAACAAGTTAATTATATGTAGTTATCTTTTAACATCGGATAAAGGTAAATTTTTCTTTTATATTATCAGTACAAATTAAACTCAGCTCATTCAATTCTTCATGCTCTGTTTAGCCAATTTTTTGGTATTAGGTTATTCGAAATGTTTTGGAAAATACTTTGCTTTTTGGGAAACAATTTTCTTAGTAATGAGAAAAACAACTCCTTTAATAATAATAATAGAAAAAATAAATTTTACTAGTGACTTCTTAAAAATTTATTGCGCTTTCCCGCCCCCATCGGCCATCGAACCCCACTCCGTATCTCATTCCACCCTCCTAGTGTTTTTTCTAAATTCAATATACATACTTTTGAAAGAATATTATTCCCTCCGTTTCAAATTATGTGTCATTATTCTTTTTTAATTCGTCTCAAAATAAGTATCTTCTTTTTTATTAGGCAACTTTTTAAAGATACAATTACCCTTTTATTCTTATTGGTTCATTTAATTAAAAAAAAATATTAACATATTTTTATATAAAGAATAATTTGATAAATTTTACCAAGTCTTCCCTTTTTTCTTATTCGTATCCGATCAAATGATGACACATAAAATGGGACGAAGGGAGTATTTTATTTACTCATGAAATACTAAAAAAAAAAAAAAAGTTCACTATTTTCCCAAAAGGA
>NC_061115.1:35317795-35459454 GCF_002878395.1 Capsicum annuum
ATGAAATACTAAAAAAAAAAAAAAAGTTCACTATTTTCCCAAAAGGACATTTTCTTGGAAAACACTTTCGTTGCTACCAAAACACACCCAATTTTCCATCTAGATTGTTTACATATGAGATTTTAAGGAATACTTCTAGAGTGTCATCTTAGTTTGCTATGTAACAAAGTGCCTGCCCAATGAAGATTGTGTGGAGTATGGACTAAAGAAGTAATCATCATTAATTTGACCTGCTTTTAACACATTGATATGCCTAACAAGGAATTTGATTTCTTTTATGTGAACCTGTAAAGATCTATTCTACAACAATTTCTTGAAAATTACTAAGATATAGGGTGTTTTTGGTATGTAGATAATGTTTTTTTGGGAAATAAGTGGCTTTCTTAGTTATTTTTTGGTGTTTGATTGGTAAGAAGAAAATACTGTTACAAGAACATTTAGGTATAATCTGACCAAATATTTGGTCCCGACCTCGACGTGAGACTCCATTTCCCTACCCCGACTCTCGACCCTGATTCGAGACCTAACTCCGATACTGACGTAAGACCATGACTCCCAATTAGACACAGGACCAGACTTTGTATCTCGACCAAACCAAATTCCCGACCCCAACCCAAATTCAAGACCCGAACTTGGTCCTGACTACTAACCCTAACCCGAGACCTTATTGAAAAATCAAGAGAGAAGTATTATTCTCAATTACTCAAATTCTTTTCTCGAAGACAAGTGAGACTAGGGATGGCAATGAGCCAGTGCGAGTGCAGGGCGGCGCGGGTTTCAGACTATGCGGTGGTGTGGGTTTTAGATCATGTGGGTGCGGGGCGGATTAGATTAAGTTTTTTAAAAATGATGCGGGGCGGGGCGGGTTACAAGTATATGCGGGTTTAACTAAAAAAAAGCTCAAATTTAGTACTATTCTCTTGAATCTACCTAAAATTATATATATTCTTTACTTAAAATTTTATCATATTAAAATTGTTACACTACAATTTCATAACTTTTCTTTTAAAATCGGTAAAATAATTTTATAACACAATATATCAAACTAAAGTTTAAAGGTTTTTTCTTATTAAATCACTTTGCCGTACATAGCTTATTTAATTTATTTATAACAAGAATTTAAATAATTAGATAAACTAATTGATTTCTAATTTTAATTTTTGATTCATCTTATAAATCAAAATATGATATTTGATCATTGCTTGTACATCTGATACTTTTTTGATAATTGTTTAGTGAAAAGTGATATAATAGAAATTGGTTGTTACTACTTCCTAATTTAGATCTGAAAATATTATGATTTCCAATAGAGTTACAAATTTTTCAAATAAATAAAAATGTGGGCAAGTGTGGTGCGGATATGTACGAATATGAATGTGGGATGGATCTCAAAGTGATGTGGGGCAATGGGTGACGATTCTTAAATTCGCGAATTTAGAAAAAAATTGCACCACTTCCACACCGCACCGCCCCGGTGCCATCCCAAAGTAAGACAACGGTTCTTCTTTGTTCAAGTCAAAATGTCTTACAAGTTCTCTTGACAATTTGTAGAGAATATTTCCTTTTCATCAAACTTGACTTCCATAATCAATTATTTCTCTATGAAGGAACGTGGAGAATATTTTCTTCCACCAACTAATTAACTTACATTTTGGCTTTCTCATAAAATGGATGTACTATGTTGATATTTATTGGACCATCCTAACATGTACTTAGCCTAGTATATGTACGTAATTTAATTCTAGACTTCTTTTTTTCCTAATACGTGTATTCAATCATACACGCATCTTTACATTGATATCCAAAATATGTGAACTAATTAAATTCATATATCACACAAATCAAAATCTTTTTTTCTTCTCCCAAGACAAGTTTACATTTCGACAGACCCAACCTTGATCCCTCGAACTCATCACGACTCGAGACCCAAAATCCGAGACCTCAACTTCAATTCCCGAGATCCAATTCCATACCCCACCAAGACCCAAGACCTGAGATTCGACCTTGATAGGAGATCCAACCTTGATTCGAGACCACTCGACCCTTATTTGAGACCAGAAATTTGACCTCGTCCTAGGATGACCTCGACCCGAGACAAAATCCTTACCCTTGCTCCAACTTGGGACCAGACTTTTGATCCCAATCTCGACCCCAGCCCCAGCCCATCCTAATTCCCAACTCGGGACCCTACTTTGATCCCGAATATTGACGCTAACCTAGGACCTGAATCTTCATGATTTTGGGTTGGGAGTATGATTGGGGTCAATGTCAGGGTTGGGACTTAGGTCAAGGTTCTTATGAATGAAAGTCATTTTCTTTAATTCTGAGTAAAATAAGTCTACTTGAAACATATTTTTCAATATATTTAAGTCAATCAAATATGAAAAAATTCAAACACATACCCATACTCTACAAAATTTTAAACTATTTTGTTCTGTATTTGCCTAGTACATGCTATCACTAGTAGTCATAGTCATTGTACGTTCCTTTTTATCATGTTGCGTCATACTTTCTTTAGCATTTTATCTTGACTTCTTCACTACATTTTTTTTTCCGAACTGTTTTGTTATGCTCTTACTTGGTCCAACTCTTTACCTTTCAAGGTAGGGGTAAGATATGTGCACACACTACCCTTTATGTTGTAGTTGTTCTGCTATAATTCCAACAAGTAACTATCATTGTTGCAGAAAATCGACCAGCTATCGCTCCAAATTAGCCGAATGAATGAGTCCCTACTAACACGGCGAAAAGTTCCAATCCTTCAAGTAGGCTAATAGAATCACTAGCCGTTAATTGTTTGCTGTGCAGACTTACATGGAGCTATCTCTTCTGCCAATGGTTGTTTATTTGAAATCTATAAATCAAAAGTATATATATTTAAAGAAACCAGGATACATACTGTAACAACAAACAGAAGATATTTTATCAGAATTTGGTATGGAATATCATGTACTCTTTTTCATTGCAATGCTTGCTTTGTTATACTTTCTCTTTGCACAAGCGATATGCGCATGGGTTTACTTGCCAGATGGATAACGCTTTTCCCATTCTACCAAACCAAATAGTACTAGAATTGGCTGAATAAGAATGAATTCTACTAAACTATTTTTTGTGGTCAAACCGATACTTATATTATATATATATGAAGGTCTACAGAGAAGTAACTTATGACAGAGCCACTGTACAAATACTGGTAGCAACAATAGTTGCCTATCTAATTCTGATAAGTAGGAGTATTAATATTAAACATCATTTGGGTAGATATTGCTATCCTAACTGTCCGACGTGATAATCCTACATTTTTGTCAGCCTGCAAAATATCCAAAGTGGATAGTGGAGGATCCCACATTAACATAGTAGAGGATATATTTAGTCTAGCCAGTGCATCCACAAACTTATTCTACTCTTGTAGATGTGCTTTAGCTGTGGATTATTTAGTCTACGCATCAGGCACCTGCAGTCAAAGAGTAAAGTCGAATTATCATCAGATGAAATATTTAGGAGTTGCACAACCTGAAAGAAGTCCACATTGATTTCCAAAGTTGTATAATAATATTGAATGACTAGGCCCGAGGCGTAAGGCATGGTGTCACGGCTCCAAAAAACAAGTAAGCCTATCACCCAAACTGATAGAGAAAATAGTACCACAACCAAGGAAAGACCCCTAGAACAGAGCTGAGCCACATATATATAGTAAAAGCAGATATATAATCAAGATACCAACCAAATCTCAAAACCTAACATCACAGTGTAAGAACTAACTAGTACAACTCGAGATAAAAAATACCTAAGATATCCAATAGGAGCAAAACTCTTTCTCTGAATACAAGTAAGACGTAGTCTAGATGAGAAAAGGTAGAAGTCAACTCCAAATGCATAGATCAACCCTACCTCAAATGGGCTCCAAGTATCACCTTAATCAACTATTCTTGTGGCACACTCGTACCTGGATTTGTATCGAAAGGGCACAGTAGGGATGAGTACGTTCCACTTGTACTCAGTAGGTATCGTAGGCTGACTGAGTAAAGTAGAAAATAAAGCATATAAATACAAACTATGGCTACGCCTACCTGTAATCAGAAAATGTACTAAATGGTAACCCACGCCGTCTTCACTAGCAGTTCTAGTATACACACATATAACAAATATATGTAGAGAAAAGAAGAACAAATATACATGGGCATCAAATACAATTATAGAAAGATAGAACATATGAATAGATATCAAGTCAAAGACATAAATACAATCACAACATAAGCACAATATATGAAGTGCAATCAATACACTAGGTCGAATAAATCCCTTATCCAACCACTCCTACAACCGATCCTTCAATTCTTTCAACTTCGTTAGGGCCATGTTATAAGGAGTAATAGAAATGCACTTGTTGCCTGACTCAATATCAATAGCAAAGTCAATATCACGATCCGGAGGCATACAAGGCAAATCAGTGGGAAAGATATCCACGAACTCACAAATCACACAAACAGAATCTAATAAAGGATGGGAAGCAACACTTGTATCATGAATATGAGCCAAGTAATATAAACACCCCTCTCAATCAAACGACAAGATTGAAGGAAAGATATAACTCTCTTGGGACCCAAATGAAGAACACCCTCCCATGCTATCCTTGGCACACCTGGCGAAGATAAATTCACAATCTTAGTATAACAATCTAAGACATCATAATAAATATCTACCCAATCCATAACCAAGATGACATCAAAATCTACCATATCAAGGACAATCAGATCTACCCAAGTATTATGCCCAATGAAAGTCACAATACAAGATTGGTACACCTGATACACCACCAAAAAAATCTCCTACAAAGGTAGATATGCGGATAGGCACATCAAAAGGCTCACTAGCGGAATCCAGAATAAAGCAAAATATGCAGACATATAAGAGAAAGTCAATCTTATATCAAATAACACAGATGTAGATTTGAGACGAATGGGGACGACCAGCCAAAGCTGCTGAATTAGAAGATCCACTACCTAAAGACTGCAAGGCTTCCTGCACTGGACTATCATAATACCTAAGAAATCCTCTAGAATATCTATGTTGAAGAGTGTGACCTTTGAACTCTCCCTAAAGGCTCACCTTCGTGGCGCCTCCTTGAGATGCTCGAAGAATAGACTCAGTAATCTTAGCATGATCCACTATACTCTGAAATGATTCTCCATACACTACCATCTGAGTCGTAGTTTACTGAAGAGAGACAACCAACCCCTTCACGAGCTTTCGAATCTCCTCATACTTGGTGGCAATACTAGTACAAAAATATCTAGATAAGGCATGGAAGTGTGCCTTATAATCCATAACATTCATGATGATCTACTCCAAATGATTAATCTCATATTTCATTTGATCTCTCAGACTAAAAGACACAAACCTATCCAAAAGGTCTCAGAAAACTGATCCCAAGTCATCTCTGAAGAATCAAGAGGTCTGCAACTAATATGTTACTTCCACAAATCTCTTTGCTGCATCTCTTAATTGGTAAGTAGTATAAGCAACTCCATGTGACTCAATCAAACCAAGATTATGCAACTTCTCCCTACAGTCAATTAAGAACTCCCCAACATCCTCGCCACAACACCACTAAACCTAGGAGGACCAAAATGGGTGAATCTCTAAAACCTCTTCTAATCCTCAAAAGACATAACTGTACTCTCAACAATAGAAGGCATAATGAATTTGGCTGGGTGAGATCTCACCTGAGGAGGTATCATAGATGAAGGTTGAACTCCTGACCTCAAAATACTATACTTAGATACCGGTACAAATAGAACACACTGGAGTCTGTGGAGTATTATAAATAGATGTCGGTACCACTGGAGGATCGACATCTCAAAATTGGGGGAACACCATGTATATTCGTGCACAGGAAAAAGTGAAATACAATTTAGAACATAAGTTATGCAAGGACCCACATGATAAGGAACAAAATAAGAGAAGTTTTCTAAAGATATCTTATATCCTCTCAAAGATAGATACGGATATCTACATATCGATCTATGAGACTCTATTAAACACCTCGTTCTTAAACTGTTGAGATCAATGAACTTGGATCTGATACCAATTTGTCACGACCTAAAAACCAAGGGTCATGAGGGCAGTTATTGCGGCAAGCCTTGGTAAGTAAGCCTATCACCCAAACAGATATAAAATGAGAAAATAATACCAAAACCAAGAAAAGACCCCTAGAACAAAGCTGAGCCACACACACACACACACACACACACATATATATATAGTAAAATCAAAAATATATTCAAGATACCAACCAAATCCCAAAATTTGGCGTCACAGTATAAGAACTAACTAGTACAACTCGATGTAAAAAATATATCAGATGTCCAATAAGAGCAAAACTCTGTCTCTGAATACAAGTAAGACATAGTCTATATAAGAAAAGGTAGAAGTCAAATCTGGATGCATAGATCAACTGCTACCTCGAATGGGATCCAAGTATCGCCTGGATCAACTATTCATGCGACACATTCATACCTGGATCTGCATCAAAAAGGTACAGTAGGGATGAGTACGACCCACTTGTACTCAGTAGGTATCATGGGCCGACTTAGTAAAGTAGAAAATAAAGCATATAAATACAAACTATGGGCACGCCACCTGCAATCAGAAAATGTCCTAAATGGTAGCCCACACCGTCTTTACTAGCAGTTCTAATATACAAACTTATAATAAATACATGTAGATGAAGAAGAACCAATATACATGTACATCAAATACAAGTATAGAAAAATAGAACAGATGGATAGATATCAAGTCAAGATAGAAATACAATCAAAGCACAAGAACAATATATGGAGTGTAATGAAAATAATGATGATGTGATGCACGAGGTCGTCGCACAACTTTCGTATCACCTACGGAGATAAAGCTTCATAACGCAGGACCCATGGGGGTTTCATCAACCTATATACAATAAATACATAATACCAATATCCATGACTCCTCTTCGACACATCCCTTAGTGAGGGTCTATAATGATGTCACAGGTTGGTGTTTCCAATGTTCCCAGTATTTCTAGCTTTCTAGTGTTTCCAGTATTTTCATAGTGGTGCCAATGTTTCATGATCACGTATATGACATAAGACACAAATCAAAAAAATATAATGCATTTGCTGTCAAATCTATAACCCAACAAAGGTTGGGGTCGAACCCCTGATGTTCTCTCTTTTGATGGAACATTTTTCATGTTTTTCTTAGGAAAATTGCATGTTTTCAAGCAACCAAGGTTGCATTTAATGTTGGCTTTTAGTGTTTCAGGGTAAGAAGCTAGCTAAATGAAAAGACTAAAAAAATTAGTAGAAAAATACTTCTGATAGTAAAAATGGTGAACCGTCAGTCTTGCGACGGACCACCAACTGAACCGTCAGGTCTAAATAGAATCCATGACTTCAAAAGACCCAGTGACAGCCCATGTGTCGGACTGTCAGTGTTGCGACAGACCGCCACTTTGGCCATCAGCGCTAAACAAAACCAGGAATCCTGAAATGCTCAGCAACAGCCAACATTGTGGACCGTCGGTCTTGCGACAGACCACCACTTTGGCTATCAGGACTATCCAGGACTTGACTCTCAAAGATCATCAACAATACTCAAAATGGTGGACCATTAGTCTTACGACGGACCACGACTTTGACCGTCAGTCTTATCAAGAAAGTGACTCTCAAGGATCAGTAGAGATAAACCAAATGGAGGACCGTCAGCATTGCGATGGACTACCACTTTAGCCCTCACTTTGGATGCAGGTTTTTAAGTTCTAATTTTAAATTTCTTTTTGCTGGGAACATATAAATACCCAGTTTTATATTTTACTAGGAATATCTTATTTTTATTAAGGTTTTTCCATATTGAAAATACATTGTTACAAAGCTTTTCTCTAAGATTCATTAGAGATTTGTGGATCTAGATTCATTTATCATATTTTCTATTGAAGATTGAAGAACAACAATTGTGACTTTTGTAAGTAAACTTTGAATTAATTTATGCATAACACAATGGTTTCTTCTCTTTCTTGGGTGGAAATGTGTGGTAAAGCTCCCATAACTAGGGTTATGGGAGCCTTGATGTGAAAAATAGATTTTCGATTGTGAATCTAGTAGATTCCTATGAATAATTGATATTGAATAAACTTTTCTTCACTTTAATGGATTTTCTTAGTTGCAAACTTTAAAAGTGACCCCAAGAACAACACTTGTTCAAATAGAAAAGTGCTTGTTGGGAAAAGAAAGTGTTTACATAAATCTAATGGCTTTAATCTTTGGACAGAGGGTAGATGCTTTAACTGGATCAATCCATGTAAGATTATAGTTGAATTAATAATATTTTTCTTAAGTTTGAAAGAATTAAGGGATAAGTTACTCATTTAGGTTGAAAAACTAATGGGTAAACCATAGAATTCAATTACTCTTGCAATAAGAATCGTTTATTGGGAATCTAAAATAGTTCACAACCCTAGCTGCTTAAGAATCTTGGTAACCGTAACTCTAGTTTGACTTCTCTTATTGAATTACTATTTAGTAATATAACCTACAGTTGGATTACTTTCTATGAAGAAAATTTGAATATAATTGAGAAATCAAAATCTCTCTCTATTCTAGAACCTTCGATCAACAATCTAGTAACAACCACAATACTTAGTGAACATCATATTCCCTGTGGGATTCGACACCCAACCAGTTGGGTTCTATATTTAACTGTGACCGCTTACACTCTCTAGCGAGAGTTGTAATTTTGGCGTACCAAATTTTGGCGTCATTGTTGTGGAATACGGTTATTAATTAAGTTTGTGTTTGTTAATTGACCTTTGGTCAAGTTTCCTAAATTTTACTTTGTTTGGTGTTTTTGTTCTATGCAGGGTAGTTATTGTGGATTCCAAGTACAGAGAGATTAGGTGTACCATTATTATCAATATATTCGGAACCGTAGTTAATTAGCAGAATGGAAAACCTTCAAGTTGCTAAGAGACTAGCCGCTCTGGCTAGAGCTCAACTAAATCAGCAGAATAACGGTCAACAGACGCGTCATCCTAGTCCTTATGATAATGATTTGGGGGATAATGATTTGTTAGATCCTGTCAACCCAAGGCGTGCAGAGAATGTAGCTGCACCAGTGAATCAAAATATAAACAAGAATCGTCCCTTTAGGGAAAGGTAAGATCAAAAATAGGTATAGTTTTATCTGAATGACGATGAAGATGGAATAGATGGAGCAGGTGCAATTGGAGATATCATTCCTCCACCTCTAGCACTTGGAGATATATACAATATTACTAGTATGATGATTCAACTCCTTCATCTTAAGGGGTTGTTCGGTGGTCTTCCCGTAGATGATTCAAATATGCATTTGGTGAACTTTGTCACCATTTTCAAATCTTTTGATAACCCAGGAGTAGGTCAGAATGCTATCCTCCTGCATTTTTTTCTATTTTCCCTATCTTGGGAGGAGACACTATGGCTCAATAGGCTAACTCACGACTTTATTACCAACTGGAGGCAGTTGAAAGAGGCTTTCCTATAAAGGTTCTTTCCTTCTTTCAGAAGGGTATAATTGAGGTATGAAATTAGTAACTTCCAACATCTTCCCACTGAATATCTTCATGAGACCTGGGAGAGGTTTAAAAAGAAGCTGATGTAATGCCCGAACCATAATATGATGGATATTCATTTGATAGAGACTCTTTATTGGGCTTTGAACTCTATTACGAAGCCAACCGTGGATAATGCTGCAGGATGGTCATTTGTTGACCTTTTCCAGAGGCTTTAAAGATGCTTGATAGGATAACCAAACAGAGTAGAGCTTGGCATACCAGGGATTCTATGGTAGCAAACCCTACTATGTCTAGTAGTATGACTGCAGAGCAATGCAAGTAGAAGGAAAAACTTGGCCAAGACATGGCACACTTGAAGACGCAGATGGATTTGCTGACTAAGCATCTATCTTCCTGAAAAATAGAGAAGGTGAAAGCTGTTGCATCCCAGGGAAGATCTGACTCTGATTTGGAAAAAGAGGCAAACAATCTAAATAATCAGGGGGGGTTTCTGAGGCAATAACCAAGAAAATCAATGTTGAAACTATTACGACAAGGATGGTTACAAGGATAGAGATCAAGGGAACTGGAAGAGTAAGAAATATAGGAGTGGATTATATATACCTCCCAGAAGTAGAGATAATGCTGCAACTAGCTCGGGTAAGATGTCCATGGAGGACATAGTGGAGAAATTATTAAAAGGTGTTGAGACTACAAACTCTGGGGTGACTACTATGAAGAGTGATTTGTCTTCCATAAGTTAGCTGGAAAACTCACACTCTACTTCTATCAAATAGTTGGAGCAGAAAATGGGCTAACTATCAGCAATATTGAATCATAGGACAAGCGAAACTTTTCTAAGTGATATAGTATAGAATCCTTAAAATAATGGCTCTTACATGGCAATTACCACATAGAGTGGTAAGGTATTACCATGCCCGTCTATGGGAAAAGCTGTGATTGAAGACGTGATTGAAAAGGATATTGAGCATGAAGAAAGTTATCCAGTGGAGTCTAAGAAACTGGATGAAGTTATTGATAATACACCATCCGACCATTAGCAAGTTGATGAGTTGGTGAAGAGCAAGGGAAAAAAAATACCAAAGTGGTGGTTACTACGCTCCCAAAACCACCTCCTTCATTTCCCTATCAGTTGAAAAAGAAGGCCGACGACACAAAGTTTGGAAAGTTTATGGCTATGCTTAAGTAGTTGACAATCAATTTACCATTGGTGGAGGCATTAGAGCAAATACTTGGGTATCTAAAGCTTATAAAAGATCTTGTTATGAAGAATCGGATAGTTAGTTTTGAGTCGGCAGACAATCTCCATCATTGTGGTGCTATTTCCATAAGGTCTTTGGTGCAGAAGAAGGCAGACCCGGGAGAATTTACTATCCCGTGCACTAATGGGTCTCTTGATTTTGCAAAAGCTCTATCTGATTTGGGAGCTAGTATAAACTTGATGCCGCTTGCTGTATATAAGAAATTGGGTTTGGGGGATCCTACTCCCACAAACATGAGGCTAGTTATGCCAGACAGGTCTGTGAAGTGGCTCGTGGAGATTCTATATGACGTATTAGTAAAAGTAGCCAGTTTCATATTTCCAGCTGATTTTGTCATCTTGATTACGAGGTGGATTTTGAGGTGCCCATAGTCTTGGGTCGACCTTTCATCACAACTGGGAGTGTACTTATTGATTTGAGGGAAAATGAGCTACTATTTAGGTTGAATGATGAAGTAGTTTGATTCGATGTATGCCAGTCCATGAAACACCATAAAGATATGAGCGTATTTTCTATTGTGGATGTTTATTATGAGGAGGAGCAGGAAGTGCCTATAGAATAAAAATTTGCTGTGGAGACTTTAGCTATTGTATTGATGAATTTTGATCATGACTATATTGAAGATTATGAGGAGATGGTGTGTGCCTTAATAGGCATGGGGTCTTATTCATATGCACCTAAAAAGTTCGATTTGGACTTGAAAAATCATCCAATTCCATCTGCTAAGCTTTCTATTGAAGAGCCACCTACCTTGGAGCTGAAGGAGTTGCCCTGTTATTTAAGGTATGTGTTCGTAGACAGTGGGAATACACTACCTGTTATTATTGCTACTGATCTGGGTGAGCAACAGGTGAAATCTCTCATCTCTATTCTTAAGAGATATAAGAGGGCTATTGGTTTGACCATTGTAGACATCATCGGTATCCCTCCTGGAATATGTACTCATAAGATTCAGTTAGAAGAGGATTGTGTTTCGGCTATTAAGCATCAACGTTGACTAAACCCCCTATGCAAGAGATGGTGAAGATAGAAATCATCAAGTAGCTAGATGCAGGAGTGGTTTACCCAATTTCAGCTAGTAAGTGGGTAAGTCCTATTCAGTGCGTGCCTAAGAAAGGGGGCATGGCAGTTGTGGATAACAAGAAGAACGAGTTAATCCCACTCAGGCCTGTTACTAGGTGGAAGGTGTCTATGTATTACAAAAAACTCAACTTGTGGACATTGAATGACCACTTCCCAGCACCTTTCATGGATTAGATGTTTGATTGGCAAGCAAGAAGGGGTTGGTACTATTTCTTAGATGGGTATTCTTGTTACAAAAAAAATTTCTATTTCTCCTAAAGATTAGGAGAAGATGACATTTACATGCCCATATGGCACATTTGCTTTTAAGTAGTTATACCGTGACTGAGTAGGAACTTCTAGCAGTTATGTATGCTTTTGAGAAGTTTTGGACGTATTTGTTAGGTACCAAGGTGGCGGTCCACACTGACTATGCAACCTTGATATATTTGATGGTGAAAAACAATGCAAAACCAAGGTTAATTAGATGGGTGCTGCTGCTTCAAGAAGTTTACTTTGAAGTCAAAGATAGGAAGGGTTGCGAAAACCAAGTTATGGATCATCTATCTAGGCTAGAAAGTAAACAAATAGTTAGAGATGAATCTGAGATCAATGATGCATTTCTAGATTAGGAAATCTTGGCTATTGTTATGGATAAAATACCTTGGTACGCTGATTTTTCAAACTATGTAGTGAGTGAGGTGATTTCAGAAAATCTTTCTTTTCATTAAAGAAAGAAATTTCTTCATAATATGACACATTATTTCTGGGATGAGCCGTATTTGTTTCAGTGATATGCTGACAATATCTTAAGGCAATGTGTTCCAAAAGTAGATATATTGAGTATACTGGAAGCAAGTCATGCTTCCCTAGTTGGAGGTCACAATACAAGTGATCGGACTGCAGGAAAAGTACTTCAGAGTGGCTACTATTGGCCCTCTTTGTTCAAAGATTCCTACCAGTTTGTGAAAAGGTGTGACCAATGTCAAAGGAAAGGTTTCATCTCAAAGCACCATGAGATGCCAACATTGCACTAAGTGAGGACGCAGGAGCCTTTTTCCATTTTTGAACCCTTATTTGAGGCCTTGTTAATTTTTCTTCATCACCAAGCATTCTAGTTAACTCTCTTTCAGCTGTTGACTCCTAGCTTTGGCCCTAGCCTAGTAATGGGAAATGTGTACCTAAACTTAGGAAAAACACTTAAGTTGAGGATAGCTATTGTAGGACTGTTAACTGCCTAACACAAAGTTAGTCTAGAATTGGAATTTGAGCATTTACCCCTGGTCTAGTTAAGACAATGTGCACTTTGACTTATGGCATCAGCCTAAGTTGAGTGTGGCTGATGCTTATGTGTATATATATATATATATATATGTGTATATATATGCGTGTGTGTACATATATATATATATATATAAATGGGGTTTATTATGGTAAAGCATAAATGAATAAGAAAAGGGTAAGTGAGTTAGCAAAGCAATGGCCTTGGTAAGAAGACTTCAAAGGTAAAAAGAGTTAAAGCCTAGTTCTTAGTCACTTTTGCCCAAAATTCCTTCCTAACCTAGCCTGATACCTCATTACTAGACTAAAAAAAACCTTCTTGATCTTGGAACTCAACTATAAGGGAGGCATTGGATGATAAAGATAAGCTTATAGGTGCATGTGCTATGTTGGTTACTTCTTTGATAAGTGAGAGGGTTTTGATTTGTATCCACAAAATATGCTGAGTGGTGGATTCCCTTGTCTGTGAGGGCGACCTGAGTCATACTTAATTTGGCTAATCTCTATTGATTCTTGTATCCATGTTGTGTAGATGAATTGAATTTAAAATAATGCTTGTTATAGACTCTGACATGTTAGACCATATGATTTGGATAACAAGTGAATGGTTATGTGAGAATTGGTTCAGTAGTAAATACCCATCATTGTATTTTTCTTATTTGCAATTTGGTGCTGAGTTGCTTGAGGACAAGCAATTATCTTAAGTTGAGGGTGTTGATGTTTTAGCTTTTGACGGAACATTTTTCATTTTTTTCTTGGGAAAATTGCATGTTTTCAAGCAACCAAGGTTGCATTTATTCCTGGTTTTTAGTGTTTCAGGGTAAGGAGCTAGCTGAAGGAAATGACTCAAAAAATTAGCAGAAAAACACTTCTGACGGTCAAAATGGTGAACCGTCAGTCTTACGATGGACTACTAACTCAACCGTCAGGTCCAAACAGAATCCATGACTTCAAAAGACCCAGCGATGGCCCTTCTGGTAGACCGTTAGTCTTGTGACGGACCACTGCTTTGGCCGTCAGTGCTAAATAGAACCAGGCATCCTGAAATACTCAGCGACGGCCAAAATGGTGGACCATCGGTCTTGGGACGGACCACAACTTTGGCCGTCAGGACTATCCAGAACTTGACTCTCAAAGATCATTACCAACGGTCAAAATGGTTGATCGTCAGTCTTGCGACATACCACCACTGTGACCATCAGACTTATCCAGAAAGTGACTTTCTACGATCAGTAGCTACAGACCAAATGGAGGACCGTCACTTGCGATGGACCACTACTTTGGCCATCAGTTTGGATGCGGGTTTTTAAGTTCGAATTTTAAATTCCTTTTGATTGGGAACATATAAATATCCAGTTTTAGGTTTTACTATGGATATCTTATCTTTTATTAGGGTTTTTCCATACTGAAAATACATTGTTACATATTTTTTCTCTAAGATTCATTGGATATTTGTGGATCAAGATTCCTTTGTCATATTTTCTATTAAAGATTAAAGAACAACAATTGTGACTTTTGTAAGTAAACTTTGAATTAATTTATGAATAACACAATGGTTTCTTCTCTTTCTTGGGTAGAAATGTGTGGCTAAGCTCCTTTAACTAGGGTTATGGGAGCCTTGATGTGAAAGCTGATTTTTGGTTGTCAATTTAGTAGATTCCCATGAATAATTGATAAACTTTTCTTCACTTTAATGACTTTTCGTGGTTGCAAACCTGAAAAGTGAACCAAGAATAACACTTGTTCAAATATAAAAGTTCTTGTTGGGAAAAGAAAGGGTTTACATAAATCTAAAGGCTTTAACCTTTGGACAGAGGGTAGATTCCTTAACCGGATCAACCCATGTGAGATTATAGTTGAATTAATACTATGTTCCTTAAGTTTGAAAGAATTAAAGGATAGGTTACTCATTTAGGTTGAGAAACTAATGAGTAAACCATAGAATTCAATTACTCTTGCAATAAGAATTGTTCATTGGGAATCCAAAATAGTTCACAACCCTAGCTGCTTAAGAATATTGGTAACCATAACTCTAGTTTAACTTCTCTAATTGAATTACTATTAGAATTATAACTTACAGTTGGATTACTTTCTGTGACAAACATTTAAATATAATTGAGAAATCAAAATCTCCCTCTATTCTAGAACCTTCGATCAACAGTCTAGTAACAACCACAATACTTAGTGAACACAGTATTCCCTATGGGATTCAACACCCAACCCAGTAGGGTTCTATATTTGATAGCGACCGCTTACACTCTCTAACGAGAGTTGTAATTTAGGCGTATCAAATATCAATAGTAACAAATATTGACCACTTTGGTTGAAATCAATATAAGATAAATACTAGGACTATGTTCCTCCTGACTTCCTATCTCCATAGACTTATTGTGCTCCATTGAACTATCCTAATACCTTGCATTTATAATCTGATAAGATATGTATCACAAACCATCTTATAAATGCCTTAGGTGAATTTCACTCATTACCTTTGGAGTTTCTGAGTGTTGCCTTACTAACCCTTATCTTGGATCCCAAATTAACTATCATTTTTCGAGTGTCAAGTTAATTACATGAGGGTTGGTAGCCTCATATTACTGTTGTGATATTCTTTTCCTAATCTATACCTTTCTTTTGAAGTAAGTATCGAATATAAGCAGGTCGAATATAAGCAGGTTCTTAACTTCTACAGTCATTAAGAAAGAAATCACACCAAAGAAGATCATAATACATACAAGAATATTGATCAAGAATGAATTTGAACTTTCTCTAATTCATTATTCCATCGGGGTTGCCATAACCCTAGTTAGGTGATTTAGCTGCTCATGTTTGCAAGAAAATCAATTGAATTCATAAAACAAAGCATATGTATAATCATACAATACTTGAAGAATAAAAACCAAAATTCTCAAATTAATACTCAACCATAAAACCAAGAACAAAAGATTCGAAGATTAAAAGTTGAATCTCAGAATCAATATAGTGTTGTAAATATAAAGAGTAAGTAAACTAATACAAAGACTTCAAAGGGGTATTTATATTTTCGTAAAATAACCTAAAAAACCAAACCAAATTGAAAAAGTAAAATAAGGTTGACAGTGGCTACGCCTTAGGCAATGAGTCATTTAGACTGACGAAGACACATTGTCAGCTCCATTTCCTATCTTTCAACTCTTTGATGATGACTTGTCATGTCTCCCTACAAGTCGTTGGATTCACTTGTTGCCTCTCTAATGAATTTTAAACTTTGAAATGTTTTCTCTAAGTGCCCAGAATAGTTGTAACAATGAGTCGTAGTTAGATCCTATGAATTGTTACCAGCCTCACCTCCACTAGGCTCCATCTTGACACTTTCAGGACTTTGGCCAAATTTTGCTTTGAACGATCTTCCCTACGAATTATACTAAATCCCTATGACTCGTAGCCAGCTTTAACTTTATCTTCCATCTCAGATTTATTCATTGTTTACCATAGGACTTAGACTACGAGTTGTAGCATCACCCAATGACTCTTTGTCTAGTCAGAGACTTCACTTTTGGAGATTTTTAATTTTATTTTATTCCACTCATTTCCAACCCAATATTTCTGCAACAGAAATACCAAAACACATCATGTCAAATATAAAAGACCTAAGTATTTACATATTTTATGATTTGAAGCATCAAAAGTTCCATGAAACCATGGTACATCAACACCCTCAACTTAGAATATTTGCATGTCCTCAGTCAACAAAAACATAACACAACACAATAAGATGTTTAACCAAAAGAAAACCTAAGACACCTACGATAGTCAACTCAATTTCTGCTCAAAATTCTCACCCTTCCTATTTTCAATTTATCAAAACCAACCGTTCATCTCTATGTAGCATAACAATGTAACATAAAGGAATCAAGTTATGACATTACATTAGCAACTAACAACCAAGAAAATATCTAGTATACACTACCTGAACAGATAATAAGCTAGCAACACACTAATGTATCTTTACAACAAAGAAGTCCCAATCTCATAGTATGATTATTTATGTCAATAGGAGGGGGGGGGCGATATCAAGATACTCATACTCACAAAAGAATTCTAATTAATATTCATAGAATACCATAGGATTGCCCTTATTTTCTCTACCTTTGTTTTCTTAATAGTTGGACTAGGATCAGTATAATACTTTATTCAGCTTGTAATGTAGTCTTGGGGGATGGTATGGTATATTTGGGAACTAGTAACTTACCCTTCTTGACACTACAATGACATTTTGGGCCCAATTTTCTACCAACTTCCTTTTATTTATCCATTGTCTCTTATATTTCTTATTCGAATTGGGTGTGATTTCTTTACTCTTTCTTTTTCTTTTTCTTTTCTTTATTTTTGCTTTTCTCTTTCTCCATTTTTTCCTTTTACCACACCCAATCCTATTTTCTTCTCTCTTATTCAAACCCTTATTCATACTTAATTTTAACAATGCACCCCTATGATATCCACCCCTAACTTAGGTGATTTGCCTGAGTTAAGGTGCATAATGTCTAAGGAGGGACTAGGGTCAAAACACATTCATTGTGATCAAATTGGGAAGGTGACATGGTAAAAACAAGAAAATAGGTCCATGTAGGCTCAAATTCAGGGATCAAGGATAATTATTCACACATGGATGGTCATTAAGGCTAAGAGTAGACTAAATTAAAAAAATGGCCTATGATATGTCCTAACCAACTATACTACAACCTAGGCTAGACTACTTGGGCAAGTTCTGGATTAAAACAAAGGAAACTAAGTAAGCATCACAGAAACACATGGTGCAGGGTTATATTACTAACTACTACATCTCTCACTCATGCAATGTTAAGCTATGATTACTATAACAAATCCTAAAGTTATAACAAGATTCATAATAGTCATATATTCACATCACATAGTTCACAAAATCTTTTTAGAGGGGTATCAGTTTATAGAAACACTTAAAACAAACAAAATATGTCAACTGCCCTTAGGTTCCTAATTTTTATCCTTATTAAGAATAAATAGAACATAACACATATATGAAACAAACACAAAATAACCTAAACATACCAGTTCTACTAGGAAAATGCAATCGATGAGAAAAGAAACATAGAAAGAGAAACCCTTAGTTGTGGTAGACCCTCACTCCAACTAAAGAATATGAATTGTTCCCAATGCACAACTAAAAGGTAAAAATAAGGGATGAAGACATACCTAGGTGCAGTAGGCACTGGATCAAGATATCTCAGCAAATGTGGACTCAGAATAGGCCCCACTTAAATTAACTATGGTCCAGCGATGATCAAAATTGTCTCATAAATAGTGGAACCTATGGTGGTTAGTTCACTAATGTTGTCTAGCTTTTGAGAGGCAGAATGGTGCCCCTACTCATATCTCCTGTAGTTTCAGTCACCATCTCAACCATTAGAGAGATATCAATTCCCATTGCCATCTCACGGAACCTAGTGGATGGTCCTGGGAAGTCTATAAGATGGTTACCAATGTTGCTTGTACATCTTATTTATCTCTTCTCCTTTTTCTTCTCTTTCTTGATCTCTCTCTACCTGCTTTTTCAGCAGTCTTCTCTTTACCCTTTGTGCCCTAAATATTAGTCACCTCATCTATAGGATTCTACTCAATAATAAAAAATATTGGGAATGGACTTGCAACCATATCTTTAATAGAATCCCAGAGCGCAGATAACTCCTCATGCATGCATGCTAAATCTAAGGTCTGAATGTTCACTAACTTTTGGAGCATCGTCTACTCAAAACTGCTTAACTGGGTCTGCATATATCTCACTCCTTATCTACTTCTTCACCCAAAGATCCACCCCTCCTTAATGTTTGTCACTTGTTTCTCGAGGTTGCCTTGTCTCTTTAGCATAATGGTTAAGATTCCTACGAGACTAAAGCATAGCCACCTATAGATGGTCTAGAAGTGGATGTTCTTATAGTTAGAGGTGGATCTTGAACCTCTGAGTATCCTGCAACATCAGTAGTGGGTTGTAGCGTAGCTTCGGCTGTCTCTGCGTGGGCTTCAGTAAGATCGACAAAGCCTGATGTACCAATATCCATCTTCTCTCTAGACTGAGATACGACCTGGAAAATTGAAGCGCTAACCTTTGACTTCGATATTAGGTTTGCAAGGTCCCAAATCAAGCTCGAATCTGTAATCTTATGGACTGTCAAAAAATGCTCAACACCTGGAATTTATGGCCTCCAATCATCAAGGCATGTTTTAGTTAAGAACCTGGGAAATCTAAAATACTATTTGTGCTCACAACACGGTTATAGATTTCCCTCGCTAAGATCTCGGATACATCAATATTGTAACCCTTCATAATGTCGACAACTAGTGCGACTCTGTCGGGACTCAGTATATTATCCCTCATAGTCGGACTCAACCAAAATTAAACCAACGTATACCATGCCTTAGGCACAAAGCTCAATATTTCCTTCATAATCTGAGTAGTAGGTACTACAACCTAAGGCACTTCCTCTTGCACCGTAATGATAATCCTAGCAACCTACAAAAATTCATACACTTGTCATCTAACCTAATTTTCTTTGTTTTCACCTTTCATATTTCCTCTATGCGGTGATCAATCCCTGAGATTTTTGTGGGGAGCCCAAATTCTTCCTTATGAAATATATGGAAATTGTCCGAGTAAAGATGTTCACTCGAACACCTATGATCAACATTGATTGAAAGGGATTACCTCCCTTCCATAGCTTTCCTTACGAATATATTCTCTTCAACTCCATTTGATACGCTACATAAAACTTTCAGACCAGGGTCAGGCTCTATCTACCTAGGGCCCTCATCATCCACTAAAAATGATATTTCTTAAATTGTCTTGAATTTTGGAATCTTAGACATGATCATCAGGCTCATCTTGGTCTCAAGGTAGAACCCTCTCTTTGGCCTCTGGGTTTTATGGATAATGGAATTATCCTGCTCATACAAATCCTGCATTCCGAGGTACAGGTTAATGATGAGCACTGGGGCAGACTCAGTTTTTAATGAATGAGTAGGTGGAGGGGAAGGAGGAGGTATCTCCACTTGTGTACTCTTACTCAATTCTCCTTCCCTATCCCCCTCTTTGTTCTACGAACTTGACTCTAAATTAGATCCACCTCTAGATACAACATCATTTTGCTCATCTTCGCCCCTGGGGTCTGATTTTGACTCTTCTCTCTTTTTAGACAAAAGAGTTGAGTGTGGGGGTGATTGATTAGGGCTCTTTATCTGGGGCCTAGCATATGGAAACGATTGGCCTGGATATGAAACCTTTGTGTTCTAAGGTAGGCTGCTCCTTAGTTCCACTAGCTCCACAATTGGATATTCCTCTATAAAATCATTGGAATCATCATTAGTGGGATCGTCCATAAGATGCCAAGTTGTGGGATGAGCTTGTTTCTTAGGTGTTTTGCTTTGAGTCATTTTATGGTGCCATTTTACATGGGAGCAGCTGTTTGTTAGTTAATACTAGGAAAAGAAATGGAAAACCAAAGAAAAACGAAGAGTAGTGACAGTGGCTGGGCACCCTATGAGTCAGGCTACAACTCATTGCTAGAGGCCATAAGTTATGCTAATAGTCGTAGGGTGAAATAACATGTAATGACTCAACAATAGCCACTTTACGAGTCTGATGAATTAGTCGTTGGGTCACACAACGACACATTATGTGACTCATAGCTTGACCAAACAATAATGTCTCAGTTATTTTTTATTTCCAGTTACTATGAGTTGTAGGGATAGACAACGACTCTTAATATGAGTTGTACGGATAGACAACGACTCTTAATATGAGTTGTAGTATTGCCAGAGAACTCTCACCCGTACCTACACATGTTACTGGTGGCTACGAGTCACTTCACGATTTATTAGGATACTTTATGAGTTGTTATGAGGCCCGTAGCGACTGCAACATACATGGTTAAGCATGGTTCTTTTGCATTCCCATTTCCCAAGGGGCACTTATATTTCCCTCATAAATTCAATAACCATATTAAGACTTAATTCATCCCCCACATCAAGGTCTCCTCTAAGTTATTAATATTTTAAAGATTCTCAACAACTACATGATAAGATTTTAACCCTAGGTATGTAATTAACATGGAATCCAAAAGATTTTTTATCTATTAAACATGAATTTCAAATGGAAAACAAAGGATTAAAGCACTTACTTCGAAAATGGAGAAAGATTTACTTTGATTCGTTAAACTTTCATAGCGTTGTTCTTGAGAATCTAACATTTGTTATCTTAGAAGTAATTAAACCTTGATTTTAGGGCGTGGGAGGATGATTAAGGGTGTAATAAGTGTATTTTAGGACGGTTATTAGAATGGAGGGAGTTTAGGTATTTTAAAAATGAAAGGCAATCATTTGGAATTGACCTCTCTCTTTAGTTTCACCTGAATCAGGTTGGGTCAGCTCTTAGGGTATTCAATGTCGGGCTTGATGATGAACTCTGAGAACGAATTGTAGCTTGTTGCTACTAGTGATAGTCTCTCTCCATTTAGAGTTATAGCCTTACTTGGGTCTCTAGTCATGCTGGCTCAAGGCAACGAGTCATTGTTATTGACATTGACTCATTCTTAGAGTCGTCAAGACCCTAGAGACCATTTACATGAAGGTTTGCACTTAGGATCCTCTTGACGAGTCTGGTGATGAGTCGTAGGTGATCCCTATAAATCATAGGGTTTTTCATTGGGATCTGGGACTAGAATATTTTCTGGTCTATTCTTGTATTTTTCACCCCTACACACTGAACACAAAAGTTACCGTATAATGTAATAGGTACAAAGTATGGGTTGCCTTCCCATGTAATGCTTGATTTAATATCGTGGCACAATATGGCTATGTTAGAAAATCATACTTTACCAACAAGCTCATGGATTGCCTCCCATGTAGCACCTGATTTAATGTTGTGGTACGACTTGATTGCCTTGGTTACTCACACTTTGCTAAGTCTTATATCAACACATACTTTCACTTTCTCCATATTTACCATATAGTGCTTAACACGCTGCCCATTTACCTTTAATGGGGATTCTCCATCACATTTAAGCTCAATTACACCATGTGAGAATACTCTAACAGCAATGAATGATCCATTCCACCTAGATTACAACTTGATAGGAAGCAAGCAAAGTGGCAAATTATACAGCATGAACATATCGTTAGGATCGAACACTCTTTTCTCAATCTTTTTGTCATGATACAACTTCATCTTCTCCTTGTACAAAGAAGAATACTCATCCTTTTAGATCCGAAATTTATCCAACTCATTTACCTTACTCATCCTCAAATTTGCTGCATCACCCCACTTAAAATTTATCTTTTTTTAAAGCCCATAGTCCCTTGTGCTCAAGTTCTATTGGCAATTGGCATGACTTTCCAAACACAATCTGATTTGGAGAAGCACTTATGGTGGTCTTAAATGCTATCCTATAAGCCCAAAGTGCATAATCTAGCCTCCATGACCAATCAGTCCAGTTGACATTAATAGTCTTCGCCAATATGGACTTGATATTACAATTAGAGACCTCAACCTGCCCACTTGTCTGCGGATGGTAAGGTGTTGCTACCTTGTTCTTCATACTACATTTTTTAGAAGGTCCTTAAAAAGAAGATTATAGAAGAGGGACCTACCATCACTAATAATAGCATGTAGAGTGCCAATTCATGAAAAAATGTTCTTCTTTAAGAATCTAGTGACACTTCGACCATCATTAGTAGGAAGTGCAACTGCCTCCCACTATTTAGAGATAAAGTTGACTACTACCAATATATTCTTCATCCCATAAGAACTCACAAATAGGTCCATAAAATCAATTCCTCACACATCAAACAACTTTAACTCCAAAATGGGTTTCATGTGGATTTTATACTTCCGCGATATATTTCATTGCGGCTGACACTGATCAATAGATCGAGCATAATTATGGACATCTTTGTAGATAGTCGGGGAATAGTACATACACTATAGATTTTTATAGGTTATATCGGTACCACCATGATGACCACCAATTAGTGATGAATGATAAGCCTCAAGTATACTGATTATCTCCACCTTAAGGATTCACCTCTGAATAACTCCATCCACACACACCCAAAATAGAGAAGGAACATCATAGAAAAACTTGTATACCTCATGCATGAATCATTTGCACTTCTATAAAGAAAAGTCTTCTAGGACAAGATAATTGGCCAAATAGTTGGCAAAATTAACCAACCAGGGGATTAAGTCTTAAGATGTTTCAAATATTCGCTCATCTGAAAAAATATCATCAATTTTAAGCCCACCATTAATTTAAGCATTGCCTCCCCTTTGAAGTGGGATAGGTGGTCTGCAACCCAATTTTCAGTGCCGTTTTGGTCTTTCACCTCAAAATAAAATTCCTAAAACAAAAATACCCAACGAATCAATCTCGTCTTAGCATCTTCCTTCGACATTAGATACCTCAATGTTGAATGATCAGTATGAATGATGACTTTGGTCCTATCAAATAAGACATGAATTTCCTAAAAGAAAAATGACTGCAAGTAACGCCTGCATAGTAATTATATAATTTTTCATCATGGGGTTTAATTCTTTGCTAGCATAGCAAATGGGGTAAAATATCTTCTCACATGTTTGGCCTATGAAAACTCCTAAATTCACACTAATTGCATCCTACATCACCTCAAAAGACAAGGACCGACCTAGAGACACAATAATAGGAGCCGAGCTCAATAATATTAGAAGCTGAGATTAACCTCAAAGTCCTTGAGACAAACATCATCAAACACGACCTTATCTCCTTCACTAAAATCTTGCACAATAGATTAGATATTTTTGAGAAGTCCTTGATGAACCTCTTATAGAACCTAACATAACCCAAGAAAATTTTAATACCTTTAATTAAAAATGGTGGAGGTAATTTTTCAATCACATCTATCTTTGACCTGTCAACCTCAATACCCCTCTTCAAAATCTTCTGTCCAAAAACAATCCCTTTTTTCACCATAAAGTGTCACTTCTATGAATTTAAAACCAAGTTGTACTTCCCATATCTCAGAAGTGCATCGGCCAAACGGGCCAGACAATCATCAAATGATTCTCCAACATTCTAAAAGTCATCCATATAGACCTCTATAGTGTCCTCCACCATATAAAAAATATCAATATCAGACAACATTAAAAAATTGATGAAGCATTGAAAAATTTTGAATGACATCCTGTTGAATTGAAAAGTACCATATAGGCATGTAATAGTAGTCTTCTCTTAGTCTTCAGGGGAAATAAAAAACCTGATTATACCTTCAATAACTATTAAGATAATAGAACCAACCTCTGTCTGCAAGCCTATTTAGCATATGATCCATAAACGACATAGGAAAATGGTTCTTTTGTGTCTAAGTGTTTAACTTTTGATAATTTATGCACACTCTCCATCCAGTAACTAATCTCATGGTCACTAACTCATTCTTCTCGTTTGTGACCATAATGATCCCACCCTTCTTAGGTACGCAATGAACTGACTCTCACCTATTTGCTATTAGCAATAGGATAAATGATGCCCGCATCTAACCACTTATAATCATTTTTTTTACCACCTCCAATATAGATGGGTTCAAACAACAATGGACCTCGATACTGGGAGCACAATTCCATTCAAGCAAAATTTTATGAGTACAAATCTTGTGTGGAATCTCTATAATATTTATAATAGTCCATTTGATGGGCCTTTTAAATCTCTTCAATATTGAAATCAGTGCTTCGTATTGTGTATGCATCAAATATGCAACAATAATAATCGACAATGTATTGTTAAACCCTAAAAGTTCATATTGAAAGTGATAAGGGAGGGCCTTTGATTCCAAGACTGGTGGCTCTTCAATTAAAATTCGAGCTGGCGGAGTCACTCTATTCTTCAAGTTAAGCTCTAGCTTTTTTGATGAAAAAGAATAAGCACCTCTGTCATAGAGTGCGCTCACCATCTCATCATATTTATCAATGCCATCATTGTCAAAATTCATGATCACCGACACTAATGCCTCAACCCTAAGTCACTCCTTAGTAGGTGTAGTCAATTTCGCTTCATCAACAATATCTATCATAGACACCACCCTTATATCTTTCAGCTGCTACATTGACTAAACCATATTAAAAGTAACCTGTTCATTGTTTAGTTTGAATTTCATGTGTCCCATCTCTATGTCAACTAATGCCTTACCCAAAGATAATAGGTACATCAAAATCCACATCATAGTTAAGGATCACAATGTCAGCTTGGAATATGAAGGAAGCTAACTTTACAAAAACATCACACAATATACCGACTAATTTCTTCACTGTTAGGTAAGCCATCATTAATCTCATTAATGTTGGCTTAGGTGTCCCCAACCCCAACTCCTTAGAAATCAGTAGCGGCATCAAATTTTTGCTAGCTATTAATTCACACAATGCTAGTGCAAAATTAAGAGACATAATAGTGCAAGAAATAGTGAAAGTTTTGAGGTGCTCTTTCATCTAAACCAAAGACCAAAAAACAATAGCACCACAATAGTACACATTATTAGCAAGCTCAAACTCACCATCCGCTTCTTAGTAACACAATCTTTCATGAACTTTACATAGCCTGACACATTTTGTAATGCTTCTATAAGAGAAACACTAACAAATAGTTCATTCAACATTGACATAAACTTCTGATATTTTTCTTCCTCTTGCTTCTTCTTCAATCTATAAGGAAAATATGGAAAAGGTCGTGGAATGGTCTTCACTATAGGCTCAACTTCCTTTCTCTTACATTAATCCTTCTTAAATCATTTATCTTTACTCATCAATATTTGTTATGATTCACCACTAGTCACTAACTTTTTAGATTCTTCTTTGGGTGGAACATCAATATCTATTACACCATACTGAACCTTATCAACTATAGGAATAGAGGGATCAATAGACGCCTTCCCGCTCTGAGTGGTGATGGCTAAGTAGTGACTATAGTTCTATAGATTCTGCATAGTTTATCTCAAAAGAGTGCCTGATCAATGCTGATTCAAACTAGTTGACATTTGACCAAACTGCTGCTCAAGCTGATAAATCGCGGTGGCATGCGATTCTACCCAGCTTGGTAAGCAATGCGTCTATCCTTGAATTAGTATCACGATTCCTTAGTGGGACATATACACCACCTTTCTCCTTATTTATATCCTTTTGCCTTTAGTCACTATCACTTTTTTTTATTATATCACTATATTTGATCCCATAACAATTTAGACCTTGATTCCCTTGCCTTAACTTCCAAGGGTCCTGATTGGACCTTTGCTCTTTACTAAAAAACCTGCTCTCTCTTAATCCTTGTACTTTGCTTCCTCCTCAATATTAGAATCTTACAACCCAGGGGATTTACCTTGTGCACCCACAACCTATCAACCACAACCCAAATGGAATCATGATGGCGTCGGGAAAGAGGTAAACCAATCACGAAGTCCGTATTTATCTCTTCCCACTTCCAGGTGGGAATACTAACTCTTGCATCATACAACTAGGTCTTTGGTGTTCAACCTTAACCTGTTGGCATGTTACACCCTTAGCTACAAACGCTGCTATATCTTTCTTCATGCCACTCCACCAAGAGATTTCCCGCAAGTCTCAGTACATCTTGGTGGCACCAGGATGAATAGAATATCGCGCCCCATGTGCTTTCACCATAATCCTCTGTCTCTGATTATCAACATTCGGGACACATAATCTACCCTGTAATCTCAACATACCATCTCTCCCTTAGGAGAAAACCTCTACTTTTTAGTCCTTGACTGACTCCTTCAGTCTGACCAAACTAGCATCTAAGTATTGGTTTTCCTTCACTTCCGAAACCAAGGAGGATTCGGAACTACTCTGAACCCGTATACTACCTTCAGCAGAGTCAAAATACCTAACCCCCAATCTAGCCAAACGATGTACATCACAAGCCAACTTTTTCTTACCTTTTACCACATGCAAAACACTACCCGTGGACACTTTACTTAAGGTATCCGCCACAACATTGGCCTTGCCCGGATCATAGAGCACACTTATATTATAGTCCTTTAACTATTCTAACCATCGTCTCTACCTAAGATTTAATTCTCTCTAGGTAAACACATACTGCAAACTCTTATGATCAGTGAAAAATCAACATAGACACCATACAAATAGTGTCTCTAGATTTTCAAAGCAAACACAACAGCAGCCAACTCAAGGTCATGGGTGGGGTAATTTTTCTCATGGGGTTTCAACTATCAAAAAGCATAAGCTATCACCTTACCCTTCTGCATCAATACGCACCCAACCCAACTCTTGAAGCATCATAGTACACCATAAAACCATCAACACCATCAGGCAAAGTCAAAACAGGGGCTGAAGTGAGTTGAGTCTTCAACTCCTGAAAACTCTTCTCACAAGATTTGGACCACAAGAAATTCAATTTCTTTTGGGTCAACCGATTCAATGGATACGCTATAGAGGAGAAACCCTCAACAAAACGGTGGTAATAGCTAGCTAAACCCAAGAAACTTTTGATATCAGTCGGAGAAATAGATCTAGGCCAATTTCTAACAGCTTCGATCTTTTGGGGATCAACTTTAATACCTTCGAAAGAAATGATATGTCCCAGAAAAGCAACTGACCTTAGCCAAAACTCACACTTACTGAACTTGGCAAACAACTTGTGATCTCTAAGGGTTTGCAAGATAGTTCGAAGATAATCAGAATGTTCATCCTCACTACCGGAGTACACCAGTATATCATCGATGAACACTATGACAAACATACCCAGATATGGTCTGAACACTCGATTCATGAGGTCGATGAAAGCTGCTGGGGCATTAGTTAACCCAAAAGTCCTAACAAGAAACTCAAAATGGCCATAACGAGTTCAGAAAGCGGTTTTTGGGATGTCACACTCCCTAACTTTGAGTTGATAATAGTTGGAACAAAGGTCTATCTTTGAGAAATAACTTGCACCTTGCAATTGGTCAAACAAAGCATCTATTCTCAGAAGGGGGTACTTAGTTTTGACGATGACTTTATTCAATTGGTGGTAATCAATGCACATACGCAAAGAGCCATCTTTATTTCTCACAAACAACATAGGAGCACCCCAAGGAGAAACACTAGGCCTTATGAAACCCTTATCTAGTAGATCTTTGAGTTGCTCTTTCAACTCCTTAAGTTTTGCAGGGGCCATACGGTAAGGAGAAATAAAAATGGGCTGAGTATCGGGAATAAAATCAATCCCGAACTCTATCTCTCTATCAGGAGGTATCCCTGGGAGATCATCTGGAAAGATATCAGAAAACTAATTGACAACGTTAACAGACTGGAGAGTTGGAGTCTAAGACTTAGTGTCTTTGACTCTAACCAATTGGTAAATACACCCCTTGGAAAAAAGCTTTCTAGCTTTGAGGTAAGAGATAAAATGACTCTTGGGTGACAGAATTCCAGACCACTCAAACATGGATGCACCCGAAAACTGAAACTTGACCACTCGGGTTCGACAATCAATAGAGGCATAAGAAGAATACATCTAGTCCATTCCCAGAATTACATCAAAATCTACCATGTCTAACTCAATCAGATCAACCAACAAAACTCTATGAAGAATGGTAACAGGGCACTTCTTATACACTTTCAGGGCAACAATCGAATCACCCACTGGGGTAGAAACTAGGATAGGTTCAGGCCTCATTTCAAAATTCACAACAATCGAAGCTGTAACATATGAGAAACTGGATCCAGGATCCAACAAAGCATACACATCAAACTGAAATATACGAAGTATACCAGTAACAACATCAGGAGAGTCCTCCTATTCTTGGCAGAACATTAAAGCATAGAATCTATTCTAGCGCTACCCACCAGCATTGCTAGAAGAGGTGCCCTGAGATGGGGTTAGGTGAGTCGCTGGAACTTGAGCACTAACAGTCTGAGTCTAGGTCTGAGGGCGATAGTCACGACGCCCTAGTCCATCTTGTGGACAATCTCTAACTCTGTGACCCATGTCACCACACCAAAAACAACCCCTCTTCTCACCCCAACACTCACCTGAATGATCCCTACTACACTTAGGACACATGGGATGATTTGGCTTACTCCCAGCATTGTACTGGGACCTGGATACATGTGACTTGCTACCTTGCTCCTGCCTACCTCTAGGCACGGGAGCACTAGAAGATGACGGTGCTGGCATAGATGAATGATCTTGATGCTGAGAGTGACTCCCTCCCTACGATCTAGTCTGACCCTTTCCGTGCTGCTCGGACCTAGCTCTTTTATTCCTTTTCATTCTATCCCTCTCCTTAATCTTGTCTGCCTCAATTTGTTGGGCATGAGTCATCAACCTAGAAAGATTCATATCACTATTAAGCATAGCAGACCTACACTCCTTAACCACATAACTAGATACTCTAGTCACAAACTTACTCATACTAGCCCGATTATCAGCCACTAAGTCAGGAGCATACTTGGACAACTGATTGAACTTTAGACAGTACTCCTTAACAGTCATAGATCCCTGTCGCAGGTTCATAAACTCTTCCACCTTTGCCTCCCTCATCTCCAAAGGGAAAAAATTATCCAGGATCGTATCTTGGAACTCTTGCCAAGTTGTAGGGCCAGCTCCCTCACCTCCACCTTTCCTCCAAGAAACAACCTAGTCATAAGCAATCTTTCAACCTATACACAGCCAACTCCACACTATGTTCCTCAGATACATGCATCACCTGAGTAATCTTCTGCACGTCCTCTAAAAATAACCATGGATCCTTATCAGACTTAGACTCATAGAATTCTGGTGGATTCATCTGCATGAAGTCACGGATCCTGGAAGTAGCTGAATCACCTCCCTACTGCTGTGGAGCCGGGGCTGGGTTGGCCTGAAAATTTACAATAATAGCTTGAGCCAGCGCCTGCAAGGCTGCCCGAAATTCAGCATGAGACACATTTTTATTCAATGGGTCAGTGGGTTGAGGTTGCTGACCATCATAATTTCTTCTCGCTCGATGTGGAGGCATATTTCTAAAAGAGAAGAGCACAAATCAGTAGTAGAGAGAGACATTTTAAGCACAATAGACTTCTGAAAGAAAGAATCATACTTTTTCCTAAAACGTCTTGTAGCCTCTTGCTCATAGATATGGTGCGCTACACACCGATGATCAAGACTACTTAACGCGGCTTGTCAGACTCCTTAAAATACCTTAAAACCTTAGGCTCTGATACCAAGTTTGTAAAGCCCCGAAAAATGGGTCCCGGAGCATCACACGGTGCTTGAGGCTACGAGTAGCCCTAAGTAACCCTTTGAGCCATTTTTATTCAGTACAAAACAAATCAACGGGGTTTCCATAAATAACCCTCAAATATCAATAATGTAATCATCCTCAAAGAATAAAAGAATTTTAAAAAGATAACAAAATAGGACTTATTAGTCCACTCCCAACATCTATACTAGTCTGACAAGCCTTTAAGAAAATCAATAAAACCAGTGACCCATTGAGACATTCCCCAACTGACTCATACTCCGATATCAAATGTAAACGATTCCGTGAAACCAACATCAAACATCACGTCCTTAAGACATGAGGACTCACCATAATAGAGATGTAGAACAGCGTGCCCAAAAAATCATTGTCAAACCTGGAACTGAGCACCTGAACCTACATTCTGAGAAAATGCAGTCCACATCTGAAGATGTGGGTCAGTACCATGGAAAGGAACCGATTATATGGGGGTGTATACAGTTGTATAAACATCATCATCATAAATATTTATAAGAAATATGCAGGATGTATGAAAGACTCACATAGCCCGAAGAAAATCATCATAATCATGAGAGGATAAAATAAGTACAATAACACATATGAGTCATCATATAATTTGTCAATCACTTTCAGTTCATCAATAATATCAATTCTCATAATGTAAATATCATTTAAGTCTTTTGAAAGAATAACTTTCACAATTCCAGTTTCAAGTCACATCACCATTCACCATAGACACAAGGAAAAACACACACACTTAGAGATCCTATAATTGACATAAACCATGTGAGCTACATGGATTCCAAAGTACAATCCACGTTGGGGAGAGCGCCGTCCTATCCTTGCCATCGGAGTAGGACTTCGATATCAAATCCACACAAACTAGTGATCACTATATAAATCAGCCTCAGGCTCACTCCTACGGGGGCACATAGTTCTAGGGAAGTAAGGTTGCTTTATACCTCCCACTCGGTGCTAAAGATTTCTACTGGACTTAGCTCAGATCATTTCAAAGACAATACATAACAAAATAATTTTAGTAAAATATAAATATACATCGGGAGCCATCATGCTTCCCATCTATCAAAATCAACCACATTGTAGATTTCTTTCTCACTTGAGTTTAAAACAACTCCATTAAGACCAAAAGGTCAAATCATTCAGAATATCTCAAATATTCAACATCAACATGCTTATAACACAAACTTTCTTAAAAAACACAATTTCCAATGGGGATTCACGACCCAAATATCAAAATCATAATAAATATGGTTCAAGATTCATGTGTTATATCGCCACAGATGTAAATTCATCTTTCAAAATCATAAACATCAAGATTTCATAATAATCATCATAAGATATGGGTTCATGCTTCAAATTTGTAAAAATCAAATAAAAATCATGCCTTTGTAAAGAAAATTACTTTTGGGCACAAGAACGAAAGAGAGTTCTTGTTGAAAAACTCCACATACCTTGAATGATGAACTTTAGTGCGATACTTGTTTTTGAGATGTTAATCGTGCCTTTGAATAATGGTTCTTGGAGTTCTTGAACTAGGAACTTGGAATCTTGAATAAATTTGTAAAATTAAATGGTGAACTTTGGAGGTTCTTGAAGTTGGATGTAGGAGCTTAGGGTTTTCTTTTTGAGGGAATTTGATGAAATATAACATATAATAATTCTAATAGGCTTTAATATAGTATTTAGATGGATTTTGGGTGAGGGGGGATGACCAAAATGCCCCTAAAAATCAAATAATTCTCGAATTTGTCCTTTGGTGGACTGTTTTGATAGTTTGAAGTAGATCAACCATAATTTTTTACTCCGATATCCAAATTGGATGAAACCAATTTCATTGGAAAGAGGAATCTCATATATTTCCATTGATATATAGTATCTCACCCAGATCATTATGTATGAGGATTTATGATCATTTGAAGTTGACCCAAAAATTTTCTTTTGATAGGCTGAAGTAGATCGACCATAACTTTTTGTTTCGATAGGAAAATTGGATGAAACTAATTTCATTGGAAAGAGGACTCGCAGAGATTTCTATTGATATATAGTAGATCACCCAGATCATTATGTACAAGGAGTTATGATCATTTAAAGTTGGAGCAAAAATACGCCAGGCCTCAGTACTTTTTCCTGCACGTTTTACTGTTTACTACTATTCACAGTTCGATCGGAATGTTCATAAATCGTCGCTCAGGTGTCCATTTTGCATGATACACATATCGTTGGAAAGCTTATTCGTTACTCTATGTAATGGTGTGTAATAATCTAAGACATTCCACACATAAAATTTATAATTCTTTCTAGAAGATAGAACCCAACACGTTTATGCACAAAATTTCAACAAAAAATTTCCCGGGGTATTACATTTTAGGTGTAAATTTAAATATGATTATACCCCAAATATCCATCAATAGAATATTACCAACCTTTGTCTACAACCCTGTCTAGTATTTAATCCATAAATGTAGTTGAAAAATGGTCCTTTGTGTCTAAGTGTTCAAATTTTGATAATTTATGCACACTCTCTATCCTATAACTGGTCTCATGGGAGCTAACTCATTTTTCTCATTTGGGACCAAAATGATCCAACCCTTTTTAGGTATGCATTAAACTGGTTCCCATTTGCTGTCAGCAATAGGATAAACCATACCTATATCTAACAACTTTATAATCTCTTTCTTCACCACCTCTTGTATAAGTGGGTTCAAATGGAATTGGTGCTCGATTTTGAGAACATAATCTAATTCAATATAAATTTTGTAAGTATAAATCCCAAGTGGAATCCCCATAATATGTACAGTATTCCATCCGATGACCTTTTTAAATCTCTACAATACTAACATTAATGCCTTGATAGGTGCAACATAAATTGCAAACACCACCCCCATATCTTTTGGTTATTGAATTGCTTACCCCACATAAAAAGGAATATATTCCTTGTTGATTTGGAATTTTATGTGTCCCATCTCCATGTTAACCAATGCCCTTCCTGTGGATAAGAAGGGTATTCCTAAAATAATAGGAACACTGAAATCCCCCTCAGAGTCAAGGATCACAAAACCAGCTGGGAATATAAAGGAACCTTTGCTAAAACATCACTTAATAGACCAACTAGTTAATTAACAGTCCAGTCAACCATCAATTATCTCATCGATGTTGGCTTAGGTATACCCAACCACAACTGCTTGTAAAATACTAGCAACCTTAGATTTGTGCTATCTCCCAAGTCATAAATGCTCATGCATAATTCAAAGACCCAATAGTACAAGGAATAGTAAAAGTTCTGGGGTCCTATTTCTTTACTACCAAAGTATAGGAAGCAATAAAACTACAATAGTGCATATTATCAATGGGCTCAAAAACATACCATTTGCTTATTAGTAACCAAATCTTTCATGAACTTTGCATAGCTAGGAATCTGCTCTAATGCTTCCATAAGAGAAATATTAATAGACAATTCATTCATCCTCAATAGGAACTTCTGATAATTCCCTTCCTCTTGGTTTTTGTTCAATCTTCAAGGAAAAGGTGGGGGAGTTCTTGGATTGGTATTCACTATAGGCCTGACTTACTTAACCTTACCTTTATCCTTCTTAACTTATTTATCCATGACCATTAATTTTTGTCATAATCCACCACTAGTCACTAACATTTTAGATTCCTCTTTAGGTGAATCATCAATATCCACTACACTATCCCAAACCTCATTAAATACAAATATGGAGGGATCAATAGTCGCCTTACCACTCTGAGTGGTGATGGATAAGTAGTGACTGTCATTATTTAGATTCTGCACAGTGTTGCTTCGAAGAGTTCCCAATTTACGTTGATTCAAAGTGGTTAACATTTGACTAAATTGGTTCTCAAGCTGCTTAAACACAGTAGTATACGATTCTACTTTCTAGCTTAGTCCTGAAATATCTACCTAAATCTCCTTAAGGAAACTCTGTTGGTTCTCTGAACCTTAACCATCTTGGTAAGAAATTCATCCATGCTTAAATTAGTAACATGGTTCCCCGATGGAACGTATGCACAAACCTTCTCCTTATATTTATCCTTTCACCTCCATCAACTATCTCTCTCTACTTTGATCCCTATATCTTTCTCCATAGTATTTCTAACCTTGATTCCCTTTCCTAGAGTTCCAAGAGTCTTGATTGGACCCTTGCTCTTAGATTGAGAACCTGCCATCTTTTAATTTAGGTACTTTGCTTCTCTTTTAATATCAAAATCATAAAACCTAGAGGATTTACCTTATGCGCCTATAACATAACTTGTTCCAAATTTATAGTTTCGAATTTCTTAGTCATACCCAATTTCTATCCTCAACTAGCAAACTCTTGATATACTATGTCATCTATAATTCTCTGCTTACTTGAAGCACCAATAAAATAGGTACCGAATCCTCTTTCTGCCTCCCAAGTATGCCATCATCAGTTGGTATTAGAGAACCAATATCAACTTTTTTTGAACTTCAACCATGTCTCATATAATGGTTCTAAATACAACTGCCTAAAATTATAAATCTCATACTTCTACTGTATTATTTTAGAAGGTGGAAATAATTGGTGTAATAACTATTTTCACAACTCATTATAATTAGTGATGGACCCCGAGGTGTTTATCCTAACTATAATATGGATTTTCTTGTAAGAGAGAATGGGAACAACCTGAGCCATAAAGCTTTTTGACTCACCTCAGGTAAATTACATGAAGCACAAATCCTACCAAAATCTATGATGTGCATGTTGGAGTCATCAGAAAAAACAAACAAACAAACCCTTCAGATTCAACTACTGTATCATAGCACTAGTAATATTAAGATTTACCCTCTGAGGCATCTCTGGAGGGTTGATAGATCTTATTTCAACATGCTCAATATACCCCAAATCTTCCTTCAAATCATGATATAATGATAATATTAGAAAATTTGGGGGTACTTGAACTCTATATCTTCAAGATCTGTCAATTTCTACACAATGATGTTATTCATGTCTCAATTTTTCCTCTTGTGTTGCACAAAAGGCAGCAGTATCCCTTTTTCCTTTATTTTTGGCCAGTAATCGCACGGTGGTTTGAGATGCTATATCTTAAATAACCATGCGAAGGTGAAGGAATATTAGTAGGGTTATCATGACCTCTATGATTCTGCTCTTCTATCTTATGATTCTATAATAAGGTTCACTCTACATCAGTATCAAGTGGGGTCAAGGGATTTTATTAACTCTTAGTACTGGGTATTCTTCCATCTTATAATTCTATCATAAGATTTTCTCCAACTCAGTATCAAGTAGGGTCAAGGGATTGCCTTGACTCTGAGTACTGGGCATACACCGGTATAGGCCCTAAGAACAGTAGAGATAATGATACCTATCAATCTCAACAGCTCCAATCAATTAATCTGTAATTGTATTCACCGAGAATAGTGCCAAAATTTTATTTATCCCAAAGTATACCTCCATGAAATATAATATGGTCTCTATCAAATATATATCTTAAATAGGTTGGGGTCAAACCCATAGGCAGGCTGAATGTCTATCATGAACTTGCTGAAGTAGCTGTATAAATATGGGAAAGTAAATCGGGGGACTTTATAAGTATAATGTTAATAGAAACAAATCTTGATCGATATGGTCAAAATCAATATGTAATGAATACTAGGACAGTGTTACACCTGACTTTCTAGTTTCGTAGACTTATTGTGCCCCACTGATATATCATAATACCTTGCATACAAAATTTGACAATAGTATTACCAACTATCATGTTAATGCGCTTGGTGAATTTCACTCATTACCTTTTGACTCTCATAGTGTCTCCTTACTAACCCTTATCCTGAATCTCAAGTCAACTATTACCTTTTGAGTGTCAAGTTAATTAAATGTGGGTTGCCAGTTTCAAATTACTATTATGATCTTTTTTTCCTAATCTTTACCTCTCTTTTCAAGTAAGTATCAAACATAGGTAGGTTCTTAACTTCAACATTTATTAAGAAAGCAATCACACAGAAGAAGATCACAATACATGCAAGAGTATTTATCAAGAATGACTTTTCACTTCCTCTACTTCATTATTCCATCAGGTTCCCACAACTCTAGTCTGGTGGTTTAGCCGCTTATGTTTGGAAGAAAATCCATTAAATACATAAAAGAAAACATAGCAATAATCTTAAAATACTTTTCTATATATAGTTTTGATGATTAGCAGCTAACTGCAAGGGACCAAGTCCCTGGATGTTCACCGTATAATACAGCTAGCACGCATGTCTGCACAATTTGGTCCTCTTATGTAACAAACAAGACGGGACCAAGTCCCTAGATGTTCATGGTACAGTACAGCTAGCACGCATGTATGCATAATTTTTTCCTCTTGTATAACAAATAAGAAGGTGCTTCTTGTACTGAATAGGACACCTTGTCCAATCGTATTTCAGCCCTAAACATTACTTCTCTATAAAAAGAAAAATTTGCTTTTTCAACAAATAATTTTTGGACAAATCTAAAAAGTGAAGAGAGGCAGAAAATTTGCTCATGTTTATATCTTTGTAGTATGCTTAAAGAATGAGTGATTATTATTGAGTTCTAATTTATAATCGATCTACACATGCTATTAGAGTAGTGTTTTCTCTGTTGAGTTGAGATTTCTTAGGTAGAGTTTCCTAAGTATGTTGATGATTAAAGTTAATTGGTGTAGAGGGTCCTTGGAAAAGTTTCCAAGATGATCTTATAGTATAGTTATTACAAGTGAAAAGAGCCTAGAGCTAGGCTGAAATTGAGTATGTAATCAAGAGATTGATTATAGTGGATTTTGTTGGTGCTTGTGAGGGCAAGCCGTGGTTTTTCCTTCCTTGAGCAAGAGGGTTTCCATGTTAAACCTTGTGTGTTGTTTCTTTCCTGCACTACCCTTAATTTTCCTGTAATCTATTATTTGATTCGTTATGATTGACTTTGAGGGACCTGGTCCCTCATTGTGTGGTGTAACCCTCAGGGTTTCTACAGTTGGTATCAAAGTAGGTTCACTTTAAAAGGTTAACACCTAGAGTGTACAGGATAGAATAGCTGCTCCACCTAATCTAGAATAAGGGAAATCAACCATTAGACCACCTATATTTAATGAATAGTACTATGGGTGGTGGAAAACAAGGATGTTTGATTTCATTATGGGTGAAGATAGTGAGCTAATGGACATTATTCTTGATTGTCCTCATGTACCTGTAGGAGAAGTCAAAGAAGGAGATGTTACTAGAATGGTTATCAAAAGAAGGAGAGAGTACAATGATGAAGACTGGAAAAAGATTGAAAAAAATTACAAGGCCAAGAAATTTTTAGTATGTGGAAAGGTCCTGATGAATACAATGGGATCTTAACTTGTTAAAATACAAAAGAGATCTAAGATTTCTTAAGGGATACTCATAAAGGTACCACTTATGTGAAGGATTCAAAAGTGGACATGCTGACTACTTAGGATGAAACCTTCACCATGATAAAAGGATAAACAATCTAAGAAATGCATACAAGTTTCACTTTTATCACAAATGAGCTTCACTGCTTAGGTGAAGAGATTCCTTTATACAAGTGAGAAAATTTCTTGGTGTTCTTTATAAGTACTGGGAAAGCAAGGTAATGCCATAAATAAAGAAATAAACATAAAGATCTTTCACTCTAGATGAGCTTATTTGGAATTTGAAGACTCATGAATATAAAAAGTAGCAAGGGCTTGAGAAGATGGAGGTAAAAAAGGAAAAATGTCTGGCATAAAAAGCATTTAAATAAGACTCTAATGAATATGACACTTATGTTACCTATTTTGCAAAAATAATAGTTAGAGAAATGAAGAGGAGTGGCCAATTCCAAAGAAGTGGAAGTCGCAGCAACAAATGTGTCACTGTGGAGGTGTGTCACAAGTATGCTTGTAACGCCCCAAAAATCTACCCCGAGACGTCACACAGTGCTTAGGACCACAGGTGATCCCAAGCTAACCCTTCTCTTGGCATAACTCATAAGCAACTGAATGATATGTAAAAACAACTGAGTTTATTGTGCGGAAAATAACAATGGTGGAATCTGAGAAAAAAACAATGCTGATATAACTTTTACATTCTGATAAAGTATGAAAGAGGGACTAAAAAATAAATAACTGACTCTAACTGACATCTGTGAAGCCTCTACTATACTGACTATAGATAGCTAGAATGAAACTCCAACTATCACTAATCAATACATGAGAGAATAAAATACATAAATAACATCTAACTTAAGTCCCCGAAATAGGAGGGCTCATAATCTGCTGGCTGGAATCTTCATGCTGTTTGAATATGGTATGCGTGCTACAACTGAACTAATACCTACATTATGAGACAATGTAGCACATAGACATATATGTGGATCAGTACTTTGAGGATGTACTGAGAATATAGAGGTAAAATGCATAAGTAAAACATCATATTATCATCATAATTTGTCAAACAATGCATGCTAAATGTAAATACTCACGTAAGACAAAATATCTGAAATATTGAAAAGAATAATCATGAGAAACAAATCATATTTGTAAATCTAGTGAGCCATAACATTTAGTTCTATAAGCTGTGCTAATACTCTGTCTTTAAATCTTACTGTCTAAGTATAGAAAGGACTCACTTCTAAGTCTGAAATCTAAAAATTTAAATCTGTAAATCTTATCTTTCTGTAAAGAATAATCTGAGCAAAACTTGTGAGCCTTTACACTTAGTTTTCTAAAATCTGGAAAATACCTTATCTTAAGGCTTAAATTCTTAAAACCATAACTTCCAAAACATAAGCTATTATCTTAAATCTTTAAATCAATAGACTATTGAAGAGTGGGGGACATCTTTTGAGAGGTTCTTCAAACCAACATACACCATGTGAGCATCCATGGAGTCCTAAGACTGGCCCCCATTAGGTAGGGATGTCCTACCCTTGCCATCAGAATAGAAATTTTAATTTGAGTGATCATAATTTGAGTCATCCATGTAGAAGTAGGAATAATCTAATAATCTGTACCTATGGTGGCATGTAGTTTTGGGGTATGAAACTGTAGTAACTCACCAATCTCGGTGCTAAATACTACTCCCATTCTTATGCTCAAAATCATAAGAAATACACTTCAAAAATAGCACAATGGTTTACAATAAAACCAATTGTGCTTTTTTTCTTTAAATCTCAAGTTATCTGAACACAGTGGATTCTATATCTTAGCTTAGGACCAAAAGGTCAAATCTTTATCAAAATCTGTGAATAATCTTATCTGAGGGTGCTCATTAAATTAATAATCTTGAATAACAATCCTAAATTAGGGCTTAATGACCCATGCGTCATTCTTTATGTTAAAACATCTTAAAATTCATACTTGATGATATAAACACTCATAATTCATCATAAAATCTGGAAATTATTGCAGAATGCATATAAATATGAATAAAGTCATGTAATTCAACTTCTAAATCATGGGAAATCTCATAATCTAGCAAATAATGATAATGGGTATAAACCCTAGCTTTTATTTTATCAGAATTCTCATAAATTGCTGTAAATTTTTAATTAAAATAAATTTTTGGGCACAAAGATGAAAGAATTATCATGGTCATGGTTCAAACCCCACATACCTTGATTTAAGACTGGATGAAGAATCTTGATATATTGATTTTTAATTGAGGTTTTGAAGATAAGTTATTGACTATCTTGTCTTAGGAATCTTTAATCTAAAGCTTTCTTGGAGAATCTGTGGTGGAATTAGATTTTTTGGAGAAGGGGCTTTTGGTTTCTAAGATTTTTCTTTTGAAGAGAATGGTGAATAGTGAGCAAGAATTCTTTGAAATATGATTAATCTTATGTTTAAGATAGATTGGGGCCATGGGAATTGACCAAAATACCCTCTTTAAACAGATTGGGGCCTTGGAAATTGAACAAAATACCCTTTTTAAACTCCCAAACGGAACAAAAAATGACCAAAAATCCTGATTTAGCTGGCCACCGCGATGAACTATAATCGCAGTAGATCACTGGAAAAAGATGAGTAGGAATAAGGCTTTCTCTGCGATCGAAAATAATCTCGGGGCCCCTTGGTATGCCATTTTGGCCCTTGGCATGATGCATCAGAATCACAGAGTCTCATTAGAATGGGACAATTGGGAAAATGGGCTTCTATGAGATGTGGGGCTATCGTGGAGGGCCACTGGAATTTGATAATTTTAGATTTTGCCTTCTCTGCGATGCACTGAGAGTCTAGGTGGCGCACTATTTTACTAAAAATTCTTTATGTTCTTTGCCGAGTGTCGGTATTGGGCGAATTTGGTATTAGTGGAAAGCTTATTAAATTTTCCACACAATAAAAAGTCAAAATTTTGAAAATACTATATGAAATAAATGGTATTCATCCTTAAAGCAAATTCTTGACATTTTAGGGATGAATTTAACCTAGAAAAAGTATGGGGTATTACAGTACTAGTCTTGAGTATTTCATAAAAGATTGTCTAATGCACAAAATGAACCATCAGGAGTATCTCAATGTTGAAGGTGACAAAGGAAAGAATAGGGCCAGTTCCCTATGAAATCAAGAAGATAGGCTGCAGTTGATTTTGCAGTTAACAAGACTTAGTTGGTTGGTGTGACTCCACCAGTGAATCTGATGAAGCTGAGAAGTCTGCATATGTTTCCATGCTTATAACAGAGGATGAGAAAGTGACCTTTTATTCCTTATTTGCTTTTATGGAAAACACTGAAGTTGATGAAGAAAATTAGGTAACCTTTTCTGAATGTAAAGAAAACTTGGATATCTGTTCTGCTAGAAAGATAAAAAGGCTTGCAAATATATTAATGGACTCTATGTGTAAACTAACTGAGAAAAATTTTCTCTAGAATAAAAAATGGAAAGTCACGAAGTAGGTTACTAAGTGTAAATTAGAAAATTAAAGCTTAGTCAATCAACTGAAGAAAGCTAATAGTTCATGTGATCAAGGGAAAAATAATGCTCTAGAAGGAAAGATAGAAGATTAGGAGCTTCAATTGATATCTTTAACTCTTTATATATCTTAAACTGAGAAATAAGTTGCTAAGCTCAAAATTGAAAAAATCTAAGATTGGTTAGTCAACTAGAGAAAGTAAATGCTACTAAGAGTAAAGGGAAGAAAGAAACATCAAAGTTTCAGGTTGATCTTGAAGAAAAATATAAAGATTCCCAGAAGCATCTTATGTCTGTACTCCTGAAGAATGAGGAGTTCGAAAGGGACCTGGTCCATCTTTGGGAAGAACTCAAAAAATAACTTTAGTGGACTTCATCCTCACAAATACTTTCTAACATAACTGGTCAAGGAGTCAATAATGGTAAGGGCCTTGGATATTAACGTAAAACTCAATCATCAGCATCACAATTCAAGGTTGTTCAAAATGTAAAAAAAAAAGCATCTAAATCACCGTGCACTCACATTGGAAGAGATGGACACTTAAAAGAAGACAGTCAACGCTGGCTTAGAGCAAGAATGACAAATGTTAGATATGTTCACCAGGGGAATACCTATCCCAAATATTTAAGACATTAGTAAAATATAAGGGAGCTCATATTACCTTGATGGACAACGAAGTATTTAATCACACCATTATCCTCCTACTGGGAACTCAAACTCAAATAGGTTCCCAAGTCTAATAAATGATAATAAATGTAGGAGGGAGAAAAGGTTTGCAATCAGAATAATATTCTTGATATGTAATTGCTCAAGGCTATAAATGAAAGGTCTAATTATATTATTTTTGCTAAGACACTTTAAAGTGAAGGTGTCTTATGTGATTAGCATTCCTATCCCAAAAATGAGCTCACAAAGATATCAAAGAGGCTGGAAAAGTTCAAACCAATGTAAAAAGAACTCTGGATATTTGAAGAATGCCAAATCTAGGACCTAGTCCTCAGACCTATTTCCAAAACAAGTCGTGGTATGATGTGGTGTAATGAATCTAAAAATTTGATGATGGGATTAATCATATTAGCCTGACCTACTATCAAATGAAATAGTGTCTCCTTACAAAATTTGATATGTTTAGAAGGCATGTATCCTTGGTAAATTAGGTACTTGTTGGTCTAACTTAGTACCATATATTTGAAGGTATACACCCATGGGAACAACTTTTGAGGTGGTCAAATTAGACAAACACAAAGTTGAATATTTAGGCAAACTAGAGAGGGGCTTAGTCCCATCTCTCAGGTTAGTATCATATATGTGCAAATTTTATCTTTTCTATGAAGAAAAAGTTGCATCCTTCCTGTTCCTGTGTCAGAAAAAAATGTTCCTATTCTAAAAGGGAGGGTGAGTCACCTAAAATTAGATATTGATCATATCTTATTTCCATAGAAAACCCTTCCTTATGATTATCTTTCCCTTAAATTCATCTTTATCAACTCCTTCTCTCGTAAAAAAGAAAAATCCTAATTCTAAATAGCCCTTTTAAGAAAAATACCTTCTTGATAGCTGTAGCTCTCCTAGTTTTATTAATTTTAAAGTATTCAAAGCTTGGCATAGTTAAATATCCCTTCTCAAATCTTCCTAAAAAACATCCTTCTATTCTTAATCTTTCATAGCCTAAAACCTTTATCACTCAACCTTTTTATGAAGAATCATCCCTGAATCTTTAAAATTAGTCTAATAGTGTCATAGTGGATGAAACCTCGGATGCTAAAAATCTCTTCTTATTGTCAAATAGCCTAGGAAAGAGCATAGCTGATCACAGGAAAACCAATATTAGTAAAACACCAGGAATTTTCGGAAAATGGTCTAGAAATTTTACTGAGAAGTAGATGATTCTTGAGAGACCTGGTTCCAAGAAGAGAATAGTAGCTAAAATAGAATATGTGATCACTTATAATAGAAGAAAGAATCAGAAGAAAAGTGAGGTTGCATCCAAGTAAGATAGAAACCGGTTCTTGAAAAATCAAAAGGTGTTAACTAGAAGGATTCTTTATTCAAATATGCTAAGGGAACCTGATATGTTGAAATTAGTTGAGCTGGTTAAACATTAAGGTTAGTTGTATCTCATAGAAGGACCTATTCCTATTGTTTTTAATGCCATAGTTAGGGAATTCTTTTTTACTTTGGAATTCTCAGAAGATGGGATGAATTTGGCTGCACAGGCCAACGAAAGACAATATAGCTGAATGAGTAAATATTAGGAAGAAGTTTGGAAGTACCTATATATGGTGTTTAAATTGTCTCAAAGTAGCTGCCTTCATTAGAGTTCTTATATAATGAATCAAAGGTCAAAGGAAAATCTATGGCTACAATGAATAGGAAATCACTCAAGAGTGGTCTCAATTGGTCTTTCACTTTGTGAACAAGGTGATTCTACCTAGATCACAAAATAAAAGCATTGTCTCATCCACTAATCTATATGTAATTGAATTTACAAGTAGCTTTGAATTCTTTAATATACCTGTCTTAATGATAGAACACATTAATAAAGTGGTTCTTAGGAAAATGGAAAACATAACATGCCTTATGGATATTGGTTAAATAAGGTATTTGACCAATTTGGTATTGTCTTTAAAAATGGAACCCAAGGGACTATGTTACAAATGCTTGGCATGAAGACATTAGTCAAACCTTAATGTGTTAAATCAGGTAGCATTTCTCTAAATGAGTTCAACAAGGAAATACAGTAACAGAAGTTCAAACTGGCTGCCAAGGATGAAGAAATAAGTAAGCTCCAGGTAACAATTTAGCATTTCTCTAAACGAATCCTGTATGAATCTGAAATGTTCAGAACTAAAATTGCAAAACTAAAGAAGAAAGTGTCAATCTTAATTGATAAGGTCCTTGGCCCAAATGCAGATATAAAGCATCTCAATAAAAACCTAACCCTACTCCTTTGAAATATTTTCCCAAATCTTTCACATGTTAACCCTTCTTGATTCCTTAGAGTTTTTCCCTAGAATATTTAATTTATGCACTTTTATGATACATATCCTCTTCTTATAAATTAATCTTTGCTTTGTGTGTTACATTTGTTCTCTTTAAATTGCAAAGTTATTTTTCATGTTAGTGTTGCCCCTGTGGCCATGAGCTAACTAATTTATGCTTATATTAATCTTGGTTTACTTTATTTACCTTTTAAATAATGCAAAATAAGGGAATACTGAGTTCATATAGTAGGGACCAGGTACCAGGTGCAATTGATGCAGATGCCTATGATGAGTTGAGTTGAAGATTTGAATGGGATAATAATAGGGGGAAGTAAGTGATGCGCTAATAGATGAATGAAGGAAGGCTTTAAGAGGGGTGGAGGTATGCAAATACAAATGCAACAAATGCACTAAATAAATAATGGTGTATGATGACAGGTTGAAGAAACAAAACAAATGTGCTTATTTGATCAGAGTTTTTGTTGCATATGACAATAAAGGAATAGGTACCTGTGTTGCATGATGGTGGAAGCATGATGTTTGGGGGAACATTCATCTTTAGAGTACTACTCATACTGATTAAATGTAATGGATTTGCTCAAAGTTGTATGGTTAGTTTGTCATCATAAAAAGGGGGGAAATTGCCATACATAGTTCGATGATGTGCAACTAACTACAATAGACCAGGTCCCTGGATGTTCATGGTATAGTACAGTTGGCATGCGTGTCTACATAGTTTATTCCTCTTGTGTAATAAACTTGTAGGTCTTGCTTATACTGAATAGGACCCCTAGTAAAATAATATCTTATCCCTAATCATCACTCCTTTATAAAAGAAAAAAATGGTTCTTTAAGAAATAGTTTTTGCAAAAATCTAAAGGGTAAAAAGAGGCATTAAAAACTTCATTTTAAGATTGCTAAAGTATTTTTCATGTTCTTATCTTTGTATTATGCTTAAAGAGTGAGTGATTATTCTTAAGTGTTAATTTCTAATTAAACTACTCATGCTATAAGAGTAGTATTTTCTCTTTCAATAGAGAGTGCTTAGGTAGAGTTACCGAATCTTATTGTTGATTAGAGTTAATTAGTGTAGAGGGTCCTTGGCAAAGTTTCCAAGATGAGCTTGTAGTAGAATTATTACAAGTGAAAGGAGCCTAGAATTAGTCTAAAATTGAGTATGTAATCAAGAGGTTCATTATAGTGGATTTGATTGGTGCTAGTGAGGGCAAGCCATTCTTTTTCCTCAGTTGAGTTGAAATACTTAGACTTGACCCATTGAAAGAAACTATCCATTTGGTATCACCCGGTTAGGTATGACTAGGAGAATAAGTCGTACCCTTTGGATACAAGTTGTATCATGCTTACCCTTCCATCTTATATTTGAGGTAATATGGTAAGGGTTACTCACTGTTATAGGTATGACTAACCCCCTCCTTAATATTACCCTAAGTATATGAGTCATCCCCAATATGATCGTATAGAGGGAAGTCCTAGCATGAGTGAATTATTTTGGGTATGAATGGTTTATATGAGTTAGGGATTGAGTTGTGCCTTTTGTATATGACTCAAGGGTATGTGATCGTACTGTTAATAGTATGGGCGACCTAGGAGAAGCCTAGGGTATGAGTCAGGGTACCACTCGTACCCTAAGGTATGGTTCATAATGTGAGTCGTACCCATGCACGGGTTCATTTTATAGCTTTAAACTAAGGGCCTTTTGGTCATTTCCCATGCCTTAAACCCTTTGACCATTTACTATATAAGTGTATAAGGTCTCTATAACATACTTTGAGTGGATCAAACATCTAAAACTCTCTAAAATACATTTTATGAAGGATGAGAGGCTAGGGTTTAATGGTGTCCATCTAGGAGCAAAGTGAAGTCAAGCTACTTTGGCAAATAAAGTTGTCTAAGGCATGTAACTCTTACCATTTTTAAATTACTCTAAACCCATCTATTTTAAACTTTAATTAGTAAGTGTACATGGTGATTTTTATATCAAATGAAAAGGGTTTTGTTGCCTAATGATGAATAATGTTGACTCTTACTCAGACATATATTTATACATGTTAATGATAATGATTTGTATATATGGGTGATTGTTGTGTGAGTTTTAACATGAGGGTCTTGATTAAACCAAACCTTGATGATTTCTACCATTAAATAGCCTCGTTAAAGGTATGCACATAAGGTGTTTATGGAAATGTCTAAGTGAATTGTCTGGTCATAAATTGGTGATATTTTCAACAAGGGCAATGACCCAATAAGCATGAATGATTGATGAATGGTGTGTTCAAAGTATTGTAAGCTATTTATTGTATAATATATGACCATGTTGAGTTAATTGATTAATAATGGGTTGAAGTCCCTAAACATGATAATCTATTTGAATTGAGTATTGAACCTAATATATTGAGAATATGGTATAAGATGGTTAATGAACTGTGAATAGTTGTAAGGCTCTTGATGAACATAACTTAAATTGTATGATGGATTCAATGGAGGCAATGTTCTATTGAAATAGTTTAGCAATGAAGGCTCCCATAAGGACCCTGGGGGCATGTATAGTGTTGAATTAGCTATATGGTTAAAGTCCTTTAGTGTTGTATGAAATGAATGTTGATACATGGGCAAAGGGTTAAAGTCCCACTTTTAACTAATTATAGTTGTGATGGCTTGAGGTAGAAGTCCCTTGCTTTATGAAATGACTTGAGTTTGGAGTCCCTTGGCCAATGAAATTTCTTGAGGTTAAAGTCCCTTGCATAAGAGATCTATTGAGGTTAATGTACCTAGCTGAATAAAATGTCTTGAGGTTAGAGTCCCTTGGAAAGAGGTTAGAGTCCCTATTCTAATGAAAGGGCACAAGGTTAGACTCCCTTTTCTCAAGGAATACATGTGTGGTTAGAGTATCTTGTTTGAATAGTTGTGTATGTAGTTAAAGTCCTTGTCTAATGAATATGTGAGCATGGGTAAAGTCCTTTCTGTAATGGTATGTGATAGTAGTTAAAGTTCTATGCCTAAATAGAATTATTGAATCTAAGTATGAAAGGTCGGAGTCCTCTAGTTCATGGCTAATGAATGAATGTTTAAGAATGTTATAGAGCCTTCATTTCATGAATAGGATATAATAGACCTATATGTTAGGATAAGTTTGTGGATACTATTGATTGTGATATACTGACTTTTTGTTGAATAATAATGCTATTTTATCCTTATCTTTGAGTTATATGCTAATGCTCCAACCGCTAATCGACTTTGAATGCTATGCCCCCATGTGACATAGGGGCTGGAGCATCATATTCTTTTCTTGCATAGTGATTAGGTGATTGAAGCAGTTTGTGCATTAACTATGGAGTGGTGAGCTTCCATACAATGAAGGTGGTGTTGGGATCAGACATATGGATGATATCTGTAAAGCCATGCGCTCAAACAATGGTTGTGTTTGAGAATAAGGAAACTCTTTAGGGAAATTTTTTTAGAGCTAAATATTGTCACAGAATAAACCCTGTAGACAGGTGATAAGGCTCAAATTACACTCTTGAATGGGTGTAAGTGATCGTTGTCAATATAAAACCCAACTAGGATGGGGTCGAATCCCACAGGGAATAGGGTGTGAACTTCAATTTGTTTACGAAATAATTTACTGATAGTTTACTGTTTCTGAAAGATGGGTGTTTAAGTTTTACAGAAAGTCAAATGTCACTTTCAATACTTCAGTGTTTGTAATCAAGATAAATGGGAAACCAGAGTTATGTTCACCATGGCTTTTGGGAGTTAACAGATACTAGGTAATGATTGGGATTCTTGAAGTATGTAGAACAACAGAATGTCCTTGACTATGATACTTTCTGACTTATCTCTCGACCTCACCAGAAAATTTATTATCTAATTCTTTGGAACTTAGATAACTTATATATTTCCAGTAGGATGTCATCTCAGGTAGATTAATCCAGTTATGACATCAATCATTAAACAGAAGGTTGGTAGATTTCGAGTCCCTGTTGATAATTCATGACCTCTAGTCTATTTCTCTGTTAGAAGCAAATAAGATCTAAGACATGATCTAATGTTTGAATGCACTAGATTTTAGTTAAAACAATAGAATTTCAAGATGTTCTACTACTCTTTGAATCCGTTAAACACCTTGCATAATATCAACCGTAATCCATGGATCCCATAACTCCGGCTAATGGAATTATCCGCTCATGATTTGATGAACGAAATAACAAGTTGAATTCATAATGTTAAGGATGAACTTATGAATGGATGAAAAACAACAAGTAGTTCCTTCAATTTAATCACAAGGTGGAAAACCAAAAATAGTTGATAAGAAAGAGGAAGAATAATTGATGAAAGAGAGCAATGTACGTGCCCCTCTTCTCAGAGTTAATGTCTAATAGATAATGACCAATAATAATCTTTAAAAATGCTAAAACAATTTTTTAAATAGTCAACCCTAAATAAGGAAATAAAATTAAAGCTTCAATTTTCACTTCAGATTAGACGACGATGCTTTTGACGACGCGTCAAACACCTAAAGACATGTACGAGATGTCATCAAAGATTCCAGTGAATTGTTATCTTCTGGCTCTTCAAATGGTAATCCTGATGGTATGTCAAAGATCTTGACGGCGCTTGCAAACTGGTGTCACACTTCACTGGATATCAGCATACTCTGCCCTCTGGTTGACGAAGATTTTGACGAGATGTCAAATATTTGATGACCCTTCCGAATCATCATCACAGTTCATCTAATCTTCTCAGGTTCCATCTAATCTTGACGATGACTTTGACAGCCTGTCCCATGTATGACGGCGCTTCAAAATGATCGTCCGATATATTTCAGCTTATTTCCACCAGATTTTAACTGTTTTATTCTTTTTTCCTTTACAATTATTCAGAGTTAAAAGCTTCAAAGTTAGCATTGGCTCACACATCAACACCCTCAACTTAAAAAAATTCTTATCCTCAAGCAACCAAAACATAACTAGGAGTAAACAAATTACAATTCGGTAGCTAACTACTCTTATCAGTTCTAAATGCATGCACATCTCCATGATCAATCAAAATAAAATCAACTGTGTCTAATATTTTAAAACAACCATGTAACTCACAAAAATATAGATATGGTAAAAATCTCAGCAATAACAACCTAGCACATACCCAAATTAAATTCTTCGAACAAAGCAGTTGATAGCAACATACCTGGTGTGCCCTCAGAATAAAGAAATCCTTTTTCACTTAGATTTACAAGTATTAACATAGGGATGAACATAAGACTCACTCTCAGAATGATGTTCCAACATTGCACATCGATTGCCATAGGCTTTCCCTTATAGTCAGTACCGAAGTCTTCAGATAAGTCAGTTAGGACCACTATAGGGATTTTCTAAGCTTGTAACGTAGGCTAGGGGCTGGTATGACATTCAAGGGTATGTCATAGTGACTACACATCCTTGCCACTAAATTAACTTATGGGGTTTCAACTTTTGACCTTCTTTTCTTCCCTCTTTTATTTGTCAAGCATTCTCAAGATGGGTGCTGTCTATTCAAGCATTAGATCAACTTTTTTAGTTTTCTCTTTTCTATTTGCTTTTTTACTACACCTAACTTGTTATTTATTTTCCTTATTTTACATCTCTTCATACTCATAATGCATCACGCACCCCTATAGTAGCCACCCTCAACTTAGGTTATTTGCCTAAGTCAAGGTGCACAGTATCCAAGGAGGACCAGGGCCAAAACAAGTTCGTTGTGATGTAATGGGAAGGTGAAAGGTGTACAAGAAATAATTAGGCTATTTAGGCTCAAAAAGGGATCAAGGGATATTGTTCACACTTGGATAGTGATTTAAGCTAAAATGGATTAACATGCAAAAACGACCTATGATCCTTTCCTAAACGCCTATCCTATGACTATGGCATGACTAAATGGGCAAGTTCTAGATTCAACGCACAATGGGAACTGAGTAAGACATTACACACACATGGCACTCAAGTATATATCACATCACTACTCATCCATTTCAAGCATTTATTTTCTATAGGTTATTTATTTACCATGCTAGTGCCTGATAATACTCAAATTACACTATTGAATGGGTGTAAGCGGTCGTTGTCAACATAAAACCCAACTAGGTTGGGGTCGAATCCGACAGAGAATCGGGTGTGAACTTCAATTTGTTTACAAAATGCCTTACTGATAGTTTACTATTTCTGAAAGATGGGGGTTTAAGTTTCACAGAAAATCAAATGTCACTTTCACTAATTCAGTGTTTGTAATCAAGATAAATGGGAAACCAGATTTATGTTCTCCATGGATTTTGGGAGTTAACAGATGTCATAATCTTTATACCGAAGTACCAAAGTCTTTACTGAGATTTCCATAGAATTATACCGCATTCTCCTACAAACCCTAGTTTTCGATGGAGCTTGAAGAATGCCAATGGGTTAAGCTCACTCCTTTGAAACCAAGGTCTCTTATTCATAATTGATCCAAAAAAAGATAAAGTTGAAGTTTTTCTCATACCTGAGTGTCGACACATAGTTGATGCACTTTGAGCACTTAGAATTTTGACCTTAGTTATGTTCACCATGGCATTTGGGAGTTGACAGATACTAGGTAATGATTGGGATTCTTGAAGTATGTAGAACAGCAGACTATCCTTGACTATGATACTTTCTGACTTATCTCTTGACTGCACTAGAACATTTATTATCTAATTCTCTGGAGCTTAGATAACTTATCTATTTCCAGTAGGATGTCATCTCAGGTAGATTAATCCAGTTACGGCATCAATCATTAAACAGAAGGTTGGTAGCTTCCAAGTCCCTGTTGATAATTCACGCCCCCTAGTATATTTCTCCGTTAGAAGCAAATAAAACCTAAGGCATGATCTAATGTTTGCAACCACTAGATTTTAGTTAAAACAATAGAATTTTAAGATGTTCTACTACTTTTTGAATCCGTTAAACACCTAGTATCATATCAAACCCTAATCCATGAATTTCATAACTCCGGCTAATGGAATTAGCCGCTTATGATTTGATGAACAAAATAAGAAGTTGAATTCATGATGATAAGGATTAACTTATGAATGGATGAAAAACAACAAGTAGTTCTTTCAATTTAATCACAAGGTGGAAAACCAAAAATAGTTGATAAGAAACAAGAAGCATAATCGATTAAAGAGAGCAATGTACATCCCTCTCTTCTCAGAGTTAATGTCTGATAGATAATGACCAATAATAATCTTTAAAAACCCTAAAACAAGTATTTAAAAAGTCAACCCTAAATAAGGAAATCAAATTAATGTTTCAGTTTTCTTTTTGGATTAGACAACGATGCTTTTGACGGCGAGTCAAACACCTAACGATGTGTGCGAGATGTTGTCAAAGAATCCAGTGAATTGTTATCTTCTGACTCTTCAGACGGTAATCCTGACGGTGTGTCAAAGATCTTGACGGCTCTTGCAAACTAGCGTCACACTTCACTGGAAATCAGCATACTCTGCCTTCTTGTTGACGGTGGTTTTGATGAGATGTCAAATATTTCATAGCCCTTCCGAATCATTGTCATAGTTCATCTAATCTTCTCAGATTCTATCTAATCTTAACGATGACTTTGACAGCCTGTCCAATGTATGACGACGCTTCAAAATGATTGTCAAATACATTTCAGCATATTTCCACCAGATTTTAACTATTTTATTCTTCTTTCCTTTGGTTTCCTCCTCGATCACTTGTATCTACATTCATATACAAAAATGATCAAAAACGACAAAAGATGATTAAGACTTCATAATTATTCAGAGTTAAAAGCTTCAAATATGTTAGCATCGGCTGACACATCACCAAGAAATGTTGCAATGGACAATCCCTATTATGGAGAACTATGATTAAAATTAAGAATGATGCAGAGAAGAATATTTTTTGGAGACTCAACTCTGGTGCTTGCTATTTCTGGTGGGACAATTGGAGAGGTCTGGGGCCATTATATTGCCTCTGATCTAGTGGTGTAAGGTCAAATAATATAAGAGTTTCATCCTTCTGGACTGAGGGGCAATGGAATCTTTAGAAACTAACAAGTATTGTTCAACCTTATATTATGCAAAGGATTTTGAGAATTTCAGTTCAGTACAAGGATGAAATTAAAGATCAACCTATCTGAATGCTAACTGACAGTGGATAATTTTCATACTTCTCTTCTTGGGAGCTAATAAGGGAGCATACTATTGTTATCATAGTGGATAAATACACTTGGAATAAGTTTATCCCTTTTAAATGCTCTTTCCTTGTATGTAGAGCCAAGAGGAAGAAACTGCCTACTAGTAAATGTCCCAAAAAATTTAGTATTGATTCGGTTGATTGTGTTTGCTGTCACAATCCTGGTACTGATACTATCCATCATATTTTTGTTGTTGGTCAATTTAAAAGGTGTATTTCGCAATTCTTTTCCTAATCCCTAGGAATTTTTCATATTTCAACTTCATTTGTGAATTTACTGAAGAATTGGTGGACATTGAAGGTAATTAATGGTGTTTATTTGTTGGTAACTAAGACCCTTCCTATCATTATTTGTTAGAACCTCTGGAAGAACAGGTGTGCAGTTATATATGGGGGCAAGAAGTCTCAATCTTTTAAGGTGAAGCTCGTAATATTCAAAGATATTTTTCAGCTGTTAGCATCTGCTTTTCCTTATATCTCTTGGCTGGCTGAATGGACCAAGATGTTCTCTCTGATGGAACAATATAGACAGGAGACTATTTTGAGGCCTATAAACTGGTCCAAACCCCCTGTTAAAATAGTCAAATTGAATTTTGATGGCAGTGCACTTTTTAATCCAGGTAGAATAGGAGTAGGAGGTGTCATTAGGGACCAACATATGGACCTCATTTATGCATATGCTACTCTCCTTGGTCATGGTACAAACAACCAAATAGAAGTGGAGGCTGGTCTTTAGGGTTTATAATAGCATGCATCAAGTAATCATGTAGGTTGACTCTGATCTACTTGTTCAATGGAGCAGGGCTCAGCAAGCATCCCTTGGCATCTACGAACTCTAATTGGTTCTCTTCTCAGCCTCATTTCTCAATTTCAGTATTGTATGTGCAGACATGCATATAGGGAGTTAAGTTTGTAGCAGACTCTCTATCTAAGCACAGTCACCAATTTGATATTCCCTAGCATATTTCCACTACAACTAACTCCCATCAGAAGCAAAGGGATATCTACAAATAGACAAGCTAGGTGGTCCAAGTTTCAGGAGAAGGAGATCAAAATGTATATACAAACCCCCATAGTTTGTCAATGTATAACAAACAACACATCATAGTGCATAGTATTCCTTGTATCACTCTCAATTTATTTAGTCACAAAATGTATGTAGATACTGGAGGTCAGGTATTTTGGAATAAATACAAATGCCTAGAGGTGATTCTCAGCCCCTAATAATTTCAATAACAAAATGCTTCTAGGAAATTGAAAGTTTATGATAAAAACTACCCTACTCATTACCTATAGTTGTTAGTCGTGGTTTTTGCGTTATGTATTTGGTGTTATTATATTTATGGGGTTCATGTTGATATCTTTTACGATCATAAGAGTCTTCAATATGATTTTACCCAAAAGGAGTTAAATCTTTTGAAAAGTTAGTGGCTCGAGTTATTGAAAGACTATGATATGAGTCTTTCTTACCATCTCGGTAATGAAAATATAGTCGCCGATGCTCTTAATAGATTGTCCATTGGATGTATGGCCCATATAGATAAGGATAAGCGGAAAATAGTGAAGGGCTTTCACCATTTGGCTAATCTTGGAGTTTGATTTGCGGACTTTGAGAATAGTGGTGTATTTGTGCTTTTGCTATCTCAATTATCTTTGGTTGTTGAGAAATAAAAAGAAGCAAGCTTTGAAACCTAACTTGATGAAGATCAAGAGTAATATTGGTTGATAAAAAGTTAAAGACTTTGTGATTGGTGGTGATGGTATCTTGAGATACCAAGGTAGACTATGTGTTCTCAATGTCGATGGATTGAGGGAAAGGGTTATGGTCGAGGCTTATCAATCTCAGTATGCTATACATTCACTTCCACCAAGATGTATGATTTTATAAAGTTCTATTGGTGGATCAATATGAAACCTGATATGGCTCGCTATGTGGAAAAGTGTATGGTGTGTCAACAAGTGAAACTTGAGCACATGAGGCCCGGTGGTTTGTAAGAAGAAATTGTGTTGCCCAAATTAAAGTGGGAGGAAATTAGTATGGATGTTGTTACCGGTCTCCCTAAATCTTGAAATCAATATAATATTTTTTGGGTCATTATTGATAGAATGACCAAGTCGTCCACTTTTTACCCGTGAGGACAAATTGCTCGATGGAAGATTATGCTAAGTTGTATCTTGTAGAGATCATAAAGTTTCACAGTGCTCTGGTTTCTATTATCTTGGATTGTGGTCCTTCATTTTTGTACCACTTTTAGATGTCTTTCTAAAATGGTTTGTGTACTAGAGTATGCCTTAGTACCACCTTCCACCGACAAACAGATAGGCAAGCAGAAAGCATAATCCAAATATTGGAGGATATGTTGCGGGCTTGTGCGATTAGTTATGGTGGTAGTTGGTATGGCCACTTGCCTTGATTGAATTTGCCTATAATAGTAGTTACCACTCTAGTATTGGTGTGGCCCTTTTTGAGGTATTGTATGGTAGGATATGCCGATCTCCTATTAGATGGTATGAAGTTGGCAAGGGTAAGCTGCTTGGCCCTTATTTAGTTCACCAATTCTTAGATAAGGTGAAGGTGATTCGTGATAGGTTGAAAATCTCTCTAAGTCACCAAAAGTCCTATGCGACTGTGAGGCGTAGGGACTTTGAATTTAGTGTTAATGATTGAGTATTCTTGAAGGTATCTCCAGGAAGGGAGTAGTCCAATTTGGTTAGAAATGGAATCTTAGTCCTTGATATATTGTCCCTTACTTGATTGTGAAGAGGGTTGGCAATGTTTCTTATAAGTGAGAGTTGTCATCTAGTATGAACTCCATTTGCCTAGTTTTCCATGTATCTATGTTGAGAAAATATGTTGGTGATTCATCGTTGGTTATTCCCTTAAGGGATGTTGATATCTCATATTTTTATCCTATTAGGATATCCTGGTGAGGATCTTGGATTGGAAATTTTGTTGATTGCGAATGAAAGAGGTGGATTTGGTGAATGGTCATAATGGAACCAAGAGTCTATTGAGTGCATTATTTTCAGTACGGGTGGTATATATGAGCTAAGGATTGAGCCATATACTTTGGATATGACTAAAGGGTGTGTGATCGTACCCTTAATAGTATGGGTGACCTAGGAGAAGCCTAGGGTATAAGTCAGGGTACTACTCGTACCCTAGGGTACAGTTCGTAAGGTGAGTTGTACACCTACACAGGTTCATTTTACATCTTTTAACCAAGGGCTTGTGGTAATTTTCCATGCCTTAAACCCTAAGTCCCTTTACTATATAAGTGTATCAGGCCTCCTTAAACACAGTTTAAGTGGATCAAACATCCAAAACTCTCTCTCAAACACAATTCGTGAAGGATTAGAGGCTAGGTTCAACGGTTCCCATCTAGCAGCAAAGTGAAGTCAAGTTGCTTGGGAGAATCAAGTTGTCTAAGGCATGCAACTCTTCCCCTTGTTAAATAACTCTAAACCCATGTATTTTATAGTTGGATTAGCAAGTGTACATGGTGATTTTGAAATCAAATGTAATGAGTTTTGTTGCCTAATGATGAATAATGTTGACTCTTGCTTAGACTCTTATTTATACATGTCAATGATGATGATTTTCATATGTGGATTCTTGTTGTGTGAGGTTTAACATAAGGGTCTTTAGTAACCCTAACCTAGAAGATTTCTTCCATGAAAATAGTCTTATTAAAGGTATGCACATAAGGTGTTTTGGAAATGTTTAAGTGAATTGTCTAGTCACATGTCGGTTATGTTTTGAATTAGGGAAATTTCCCAATAAGCATGAATGATTGATGAATGGTACGTTAAAATTATTGTAAGCTATGTTTTGTATAATTTATGACCATGTTGAGTCAATTGACAAATAGGGGGTTGAAGTCCCTAAACATGATAATGTATTTGAATTGTCTGATGAACTAAGTGTGGTAAGAATATGGTATAAGATGGTTAATATAATGTGAATAGTTATGAAGGTCTTAATGACCATAACATGAATTGTATGATGGAGTTAATGCAGGCAATGGCCTATTGAAATGATCAGGCAATGAAGGCTCCTCTAAGAACCATGAGGGCATGTATAGTGTTGAATTACCTATATGGTTAAATTCCTTTAGTATTGTATGAAATGAATGTTGATACATGGGCAAAGGGTTAAAGTCTCAATGTCAACTAATGATAGCTATGATTGCTTGAGGTTTAAGTCCTTTGCCTTATGAAATGGCTTGAGGTTAGAGTTCCTTACCTAATTAAATTGCTCGAGGTTAAAGTCTATTGCATAAGAGATCTCTTGAGATTAATGCGCCTTGCAAAATGAAACTGCTTGCGGTTAGATTCCCTTGGAATAAGGTTATATTCCCTAGTCTAATGAATGGGTGCGAGGTTGGAGTCCCTTGCCTAGAAGAATGCGTGTGTTGTTAGATTCCCTCGTTTGACTGATTGTGTATGTTGTTAAAGTCCTTGTCTAATGAATATGTAAGTTGTTAAAGTTCTTTGTCTAATTGTATGTGATTGTGGTTAAAGTCCTATGCCTAAATAGAATTGTCGAATCTAAGTATGGAAGGTCGGAGTCCTTCACTTCATGTCAAATGAATGAATGTTCAAGAATGTTGTTTATTCTTGATTTCTTGATTAGCATGTGATATACCTATATTTAAGGATAAGTGTGTGGATGTGATTTATTATGATTTAATAACTTGTTGTTAAATAATGATGCTATTTTATCTTTATCCTTTAGTTACATGATAGCGCTCCAACTACTAACCATCTCTAGACGCTGTGTCTCCACATGGCATAGGGGACGGAGCATCATCTTCTATTCTTGTACAGTGATTAGGTGATTGAAGAGGTTCATACATTTTCTACGAAGTGGTGAGCTTCCTTATTTTTGAAGACATTCATTCCTCGTCCCCTATCTTTAGACTTCATCTCATTTTGACTTGGTTTGGCTATTATCGGGCGCTTGTCCCGACATATATATTTCTAAATACAGTTTGAATAGAGGTATTGCGGATAACTGCAGACTTATTGGTTAGTGTATTGATATTTATTAAATGGTTAGAAATTGTTAAGTTATGACTTCTAGTATTGTTTCCACTATCTTATTATATGGTCGAGATTCACTCGACCCTTGTGATTGATGTGATGAATGTGATGGATTATCGGGGAGACCTCTGATTCATGTGGGATTGAGGTATCCATATGACATGGCCCAGTTTTGGGGTGTGTTATGAGCAAAGAGGTTTCTACGTTAAGCCTTTTATGGTGTTTCTTTCCTGCATTGCCCTTAATTTTTCTGCAGTCTATTGTTTGATTGGTTGTGATTGACTTTTAGGGACTTGGTCCCTCACTATGTGGTGCTACCCTCAGGGTATCAACATACTTGAATAATTAAAAAACCAAAATTCTCAAATTAATATTGAACCATAAAACCAATAACAAAGGATTCCAAGATCAAAAGTCGAATCTTAGAATCAATAATGTGTTGTGAATGTAAAGAGTGGATAAACTAATACAAAAGCATAAAAAGGGTATTTATAGTTTCATAAATAACCTAAAAATCCTAACCAAAACTAAACATGAAAATAAAGTCGGTAGTGGCTATGCCTCAGGAAATGATTCGTCTGGATTGATGACAACTCATTGTCAACTATGTGTCCTGTCGTTTATGCTCTTTGATGACGAACATCCATGCCTCCATGTAAATTTTTAGCTTTCAAATCTTTTCTCTTAGTACTAAGAATGGTCGTCACAATGAGTCGTAGTCAGATCCTATAACTCGTTAACAACCTCATCTGTACATGGCTCAAAATTGTATACTTTCAGGACTTTGGCCAAATTTCCCTCGTAGTCAATCCCTACAAGTCGTAGCCAACTTCAACTTTAGCTTCCTTCTCAAATTTATTTACTTTTCACCATACATCTTGAACAAAGAGTTGTAGCATCACCCAATGACTCATTGTCTAGGTAGAGAATTCACCTTTTTAGAGTTTTTTCATCGTATTTTATTCAACTAATATCCAACTTTGTTACACAATATAAAAACACATCATATCTAATAAAAAAGACCTGAGTACTTACATATTTTTCTGTTTTAAGCATTTAAAATGTGATAAAATGATGGGATATTATGCTTAATGAGTTATTTATAGTATAATTGAGTATATTTGTGTTGAAGTACATGGTCAGAGTGTTTATGGTGCAATCAAAACAAGATAAGAATCAAAATGGACACATGGAATTAAGATGAGAAAATTAGTGTTACTATCTAAAGCTATGTGTTGTTCTAGTGTATCTCGATGGACTCTATCATGTTGTGTGCACTAATTAGTGTTGTTTTATGTTATAAGAGACCATGTAAGAGTCTAGGAGCAATTACCAAGAGCAGAAAAAGATCAAATAAAGTTGTAAAATAATTCAAAGTGTTGAACTTAAAGGAAAACAGAAGGAGTTAACTACAAAGAAAACTGGTCTTTTGTAGCATAAAGGTGTGCCACGCCCTCAAAGCTACAAGATAAGTGTGTGATTTTCCATGTTATGGGTGTGTCACACCCTAAATCTCATATGAAAAAGGATTTGCCATGCCCAAGGGTTAAAAATGGTCAACATCTTCCATAGTATAAAATAGGAAACTTGGCTCTTAATGTAAACATCTTGGAAGTCTTTTAGGAGTGAAAAGCACATGAGGAAGGCTTCAATTAGGGTTCTTAATTATTTACTTCAGTTTTCTTTTTGTCTTTACATATGAATTCATTGTAAAACCATGAGTGGCTAAACACCCTCATTCTAGGGTTGAGTCTACGAACATGGATATTTAGATTATAATTGAGTTCGTTTATTATTATTATCATCATGTTTAGATGTTCATATATTCTTTTATTACTATTCAAGTGATTTGCGACCTCTAAAATTAACTTATATTTCTATTTTGATCCAAAAAGAAGAAACAACATATTAGATCGTGGGATATATATAGTGTGTTCTTACACTTTAAATGAATTAAAGTTAGGATTTGCAGTTAGGATAGGAATAAACCTAATTCTCTCCATTTGGTTCAAATAGGGGAAAACATACAAATGTTTTTAAGTTAGTTCTTGCATCCCTGCTCAATAATATAGTTGTGGGGATAACTTAGATAGACGACTAGAGGCTCAAACCACTATAGTCATGTTATTAACCCTGTGAATCAACAAAGATAATAACTTAACCAACAAGATTGTATAGCTTAGTAGGATTGTTAAAAGTTCCTTGTCCCTAGATTTCTCCTCATTATCATTTCAAATACTTTATAATCTTGTATTGTTCGAAACGTATTCCACCAGTTGACTTAAAACTTGGTTATTGGTATATCGATCGGCTACTTTAGCATCTTCAGATCTTAAACTTTATTGGTTACACTGGCACTAATTTAATCCCATTAATAAAAATAGAATTTGAGTGTTGTTAAACTAAGTCCCTGTGGGTTCGACATCTGGATGAAAAGGGATAAATTTTACTCGAACGACAATGTATATTTGTGTGTGCCATGGGATAGTAATAGCATTATCATCCTCATTTGCTTTTGTATCCTTGAAGCAACTAAATTGATCACTTTTAAGGCTGCTCCCATCACATTTTTTCTAAGGAGGTCTAATTATGTCATACCTGGTACATATTCTCATCTCTATCCTCGTCCTTATTTCTTTGTTCTTAGCTCACAAGACATACAGAGGGGGGCCCTATGTCCACCTCAGTATCCCTGGTATGCCAACCTCTACTTTTGTTGGTCACTTGATCCAATAACACAATTGAAACACCATAATTTTATTTACGATAGATCCATGCATTGTCCATCATTATTTTGTTCAATTAATCCAAAGATTAATAAAATATTAAAAGGATTATTTTTTCGGGACATCATGATTACGGTATTGTAGCAACTTCTTGTTAAACCCTTGTCAATTCTCATGGAGTAGTTTGCTGCTTAATTGGAGGAAGTTATTGATTTCAGCCCTAAATTGTAACATTCATGATGCATAAATGAAGTGATCCAAAAATTCTTTCATAATTCAACATATGGGGTAGTAGAAACCACAGGCAACTTTTACAATCAAAATAGTGTTTCTCCCATTAGTGAGAATGGGAAATTTCACAATCAGATGGATTATTGAGATATTTGGGCAATATTAAATGGAATACACACATCAATGAAAATTTTCAAATTAAGGATGGTGTCTTCATATTTTTGTCCCCCAAATAATCACTAGAAGTAAATGATACATCACGTTTGTAACGTGAAACATACCATTCCTCTCTACAAGCAGTATCTACAAGGCACTAGTTTGATCCTTCAAGTATACCTCCAACACATAAATCCCATCTCATATCTAGCATAATATCATAAGTGTACTCTGAAATATCTCAATCTATGAAGATGGTAAACCTAGCCTATCTAGATGCCAAAGAAAAGCATAAAAAATCTACCAAACCACTGATTTCCCCTTTTGAGAAACTTTCGCAAGCCATACTATCAAAATCACAATCTACTCATCAAGACGAGAAAAATGATACCAGTATTGGACTAATCTGCTTGGGGTTCAAAATTAAGTAAAAATCCCATGTGGATCCCATTTATGGAATCACAGTTTTGAAACTAACACAATGTACCTTCTTTCTCAAGGAATATTTACCCTAAAAAATGGGCGAAATTTGAGCTCTATTGGTGTTATAATCAAGTCACCAAGATTTTAGAGATTTTAGAAAAAATGGAGAGTTAAACCAAGAAATTGATGGAATATTATCAGAAATTTGAAGAAGAGACTCTTAAATTAACTTTAATAAACCTCTAAAATCAACCACAAATGATTCTCCTAAGTTTTCCCACATTTTACAGTTCAATATTCTAGGGAATGGATGAAAAATAGTGAAAATTTGGCTAAGTGGGTATTTATACTCCTAGTAGGTATTCGGTTTATCATGACCTGATTTATGAGTCATGATGACACCTACTTTATCCCACAAATAGGTAAGCTAAACCGTAACCCAGAGCTGAAGGCAATGGGTTAACTTGGTGAAATTTCCCCAAAAAAGGGTGAAATGGACAATACAATTCGAAAATAAGAAAGACATTAGAAATAGTCTAAGTAGCCAAAACATAGAAAACCATACCTCTACCTGGCAGAGCAAGTACAAGGCTACTACAACTACAACTTAAGTTCTAAAGTAGTCAATACATTTTAGAGAAAAAGACTCGATAGAAATAAGATTAAAGGAAATAGGCAACTCTAACTCCAAGAGATCACTCTATCTCCAGAATTCTACACAACACGGTCTATGAATTAATGATAAAAATAGTATTTAGAATTAAACCAAAAAGATATAGAAGTGTAGTATGAGTGCCGAAACCATGGATACTCAGTAGGCATCATCGGTTGACTAAGCTTAATCATGACATAAATATGATAAAATGCAAGATAACATAACTAAGAGAAGAAAAAAGGAAAACCTAATAATAACTCCCACATTGTTGTACATGCTTTAATAAATAGACCAGAACAACAAAATAAAGAATAGTCATTTCTTACTACAAAATTGGCCTCTATAAGCCAATGACTGTGGAAAGGTTAGTAACCCAATGTAGGACCACATAGTGTACAATCAAGTAAAGGATAACCCAAACCACTATCATAATCAACTTCTATGATCCAAATATAGATTTTTCATGTCATTTCTGTAATTCCCCGAGTCTGCACCTAGGACATCACATGGTACTCATAATATCGAAGGACCACAAGCTAACCCATGACTAGTACCTACTGCAATATTTGAATAAGAATAATAGTAAAATACAAAAATTAGGTTGATATTACCATAGGGTTCAAATCTGAAAATCAAATATTGATAATGAAAAACTAAAATCTGAATATCTGTCTGAAATAATATACTCTGATAAGCCTCTAACTGAACTGTCTGAAAGTAAAGTTGATGGGACAAGCCCCCACCTAACCAGCTACTGAAAATCATACTGAAATACTGAGATAACAACTTTGTACTTGAACTATGAGGACTCACCACTATGTCTGCTGGTGATGGGCTAGACTACTAAGTGCGATCAGGAGCTCGGGTGTCTGAACCTATATTATAAGATATCATAGCACAAAAGAAAGGTATGCGTCAGTACTTTGAATGTACTGGTATACTAAGTAAGGTAAGGCTGAATGCACGGGTTCGTATGCATTAACAGTAACTTACCGAGTAACATGAATATAACTTAATGAGAGTACATGTATACGTGAGACTACTATATATATTGATTATGTGATACTAAGAACATAACTATACATGCTGTAACTGAGATTATGTTAACACTGGGTACTGAGTTTTGATAAATGATAACGAAATAACTAATATCTGAGTTTACTGACAACTAAATTACTGTTAACTGAGAGACTATTTCTGACAGTCCTGATTCTGTTGAACTGAACTTAATTCTATGCTGATCTGGGTGACTGTATCTGACAATCCTGGTTCTTTAGAACTGAACTAAGTTCTATATTGACACTGAAACTAAAACTATGGGTGGTAATCATCTAACCGAAATTCCTCTCTCGAAACTAATTGGGGTACAACCTATAACCCCAGCTGAAAGGGTGTCAGTATCGTGCTACGAGAAAAGACAAGTGTTGAGTCATCCTTATCTAGTAGATTCTCTAAACAAGAATGGTGGTACCCTCTACTGGCAGGTAGAACACTTTATCAACACTCAACTAGAATGTTGATGTCTCAACTTACGCTTACTACATAGTTATGGAACGTAAAGACTACTTCTAATGAGCACACCCTCTATTGGCAAGTGAGCCCCCGTCCTTGGGTTCATTCGGTGATGAATCATACTCCTAACTTAATAGACACTAAACTAATTTCTAAACTGTACTAGGATGGAATGAACTATTACTAATCATGTTGTCTAACTTAATTGAACTGAGTTTACTAGGTCCAACTGACTGACAGAATACTATAAGTTCTAAACTAAATACTGAACTGAGACTGTCCTGTAACTACTGTAACTCTTAGTAAGTAGCTAGATTTTTAGGTATTGAATACCCCAAGGACTCGATAACATGAAAAGAAAGGCATAGCATAAACTTAAAAAGCATAACGATGTTCACTTGCTCACAACTCATTCATAGAGGAATTAGATCAAACATTCGTAATATATAAGCTTGCATTTATGCTAGCATGTCATGATTTTCACATTTAATTCGTGTGATCAATTTATCAAGCACTTAGGGATCATAATCTATGCACATGATACTAAACAACATATAGGCTTCATAATTTCAAATCCCAATTCAAAAATCAAGGGCTTTTGACATGAATTCACATGATACTACATACATGCTAAATAATTTAACATGAAACTTGAAATAAATCATGGATTAGAACAAAATTAACATCATAATCATGAAAACACTAAAATCCCACATGGAAATCATGAAATAAATTAACTTATAGTTTAAAAGAATTTCTTGAACTCCAAGGGTGGAAGGAAACCCTAGGATGAACGCTTCACATACCTTGAAGCTTGAATTCGTGAAAACTAGTGGTTTGTTCTTGAAGATTTGCTCTAGAAATTAAAAGCCCTAGGGTTTGTTCTTGAGAAAATTTGAGAGAATCGGAAAGAAAGTGAGAAATTTTTCCTCTACGGTCATTTTATTCTTTGTTTTGGGGCTAAAAACTGGTTGGATAATTACCCAAATACCCCTCTGGATATGGGCTTTTAAAGATTGAAAATGTGTCCACTGACGAGTAGGTCGATGCATCGCGTCGATGGAGTCAACGCGATGACCAATTCGTGTTGGTTCACTAGAATTACACTGAACATGAGGAGAAATTATCTATAGATGTGATGGATGACGCGATGTGTTGAGATCACGTTAAACTACAATTTTGATCAGCCAAACATAGTTCAAACGAGGTTCAAAAAATCCAAAACTAACTCAAAGTGACTTACTGACATTCCTGACCATTAGTCAACCTAAAACTTGATATTTTAAGGTCATAAGGGTCATAAAAAATAGGACTGCCAACATATGAAGGATAAAATAATTCTAAGTCTGGGAACTCTTTTCAAGATCTAAAGGACTGAGTTAAGCTTAGGATTTTTGCAGGATCTTAAAATATCTCCCCTTTGGGAACATTCCTCCTCGAATGAGGCTTCCTAAGCTGAGAAACACTGGTAGACTTAGCTTACACCCTGAATATGCATATCTGATGCATGAAATACATAACTGAAATTACTGATAAGCTGAGTTTTCAAATTGAACATACATATCTAATGCATGAGTACATGGTTGAACTGGTTCATAAATTTATGACTATATTGAAGGTGATATGCAACGATAATGATACCAAATTTGTAACTTTAAATGAACATGGAGCTGAGCAAATCTAATGAAGACTATTACCTTAAGCTGAGTATGAGTTTGCAGAGAAGAGGTGAGGATACTTGGTTTTCATATCTTCTTCTGGTTTCCACGTAGCTCCCTCAAGACACTGATTCTACCAATGATCTTTGACTAGAGGGACATTTTTGTTCCTTATCCTGCAAACCTAAAAATTGAGAATTATGATTGGGATTTCCTTATTAAAGAGGCTGTTCTGAACATCAATGACCTCTATAGGGACTACAACAACAGGGTCTCCTGTGCATTTATTTAGCAAAAAGACATGAAGCACTGGATGTACTGAAGCAAAGTCTGAAGGCAGCTCAAGCTCATAAACTATCTTTTCAAAATGGCTGAGAATTCGTTAAGGACCGACATATTGGGGACTAAGATTCCCCTTCTTGCCAAACCTCTTTACTCTCTTCATAGGAGAGATTTTTAAATACACATAATCACTAATCTCAAACTCGATATCCTTTATTCGCTTATCTGCATATAACTTTTGTTGGCTCTAAGCTATCTTAAGTCTTTCCCTGATCAACTGAACTTTTTCTAAGGCATCAAATACCAAGTCAGGCCATACCACTGCGACCTCAGCTACTTCAAACAAACCAATGGGAGATCTATATCTTCTCCCATAAAGCACTTCAAACGGAGCCATCTGAATGCTGGAATGATAACTTTTATTATAGGCTAACTCAATTAAGGCCAAGTGGTAATCCCAACTACCCTTCAAGTTAATGGCACACACCCTTAGCATATCTTTTAGAGTCTGGATGGTCCTTTCTGATTGACCATTTATCTTAGGGTGGAAGCCTGTATTAAGGTGAACTTAGGTACCTAGACCCTTTTGGAAGGCTTTCCAAAAATGAGAGGTGAACTAGGTATCTCTATCTGAGAAAATGGACAATGGAAATTCGTGCAATCTGACCAACTCTCTAACATAAGCTTGGCATAATCCTCAGCTGTATAAGAGGTATGAACTGATAAGAAGTGAGCTAATTTGGTCATCCTATCTACAATGACCCAAATAGAATCGTACTGATGATGAGTACGAGGCAAACCAATCACAAAGTCTCTGTTCACTTTCTCCCACTTATACGTGGGAATACTGAACTCTTGCAAGGAACCACTAGGCTTCTGATGCTTGATCTTAACCTACTGATATGTTGAGCCCTTAGATACAAACTCTGTAATGTCTCTCTTTATCCCATTCCACCAATAGATCTCTCATAAATTGTGGTAGATCTTAGCAGCCCCGGGATGAATAGAGTAACATGCAACATACATTTTTGTAAGAATTGGTTGCCTCAAGTCATCTACACATGGCACACATAACTGAGACTGGCAACATAAAACACCATCTTCCCCTTAGGAGAAAACCTCTACCTTCTGATCTCTGACTCTTTTAACTTGACTAGAATGGGATCTCTATCCTGCTTTTCTTTTACCTCAGAAACCAGAGATGATTCTGAACTATTCTACACCCACATACTTCCCTCTGCATAATCGACTAAGCGGATACCTAGTTGGTCAAGCTGATGAAATTCTTGATCTAACTTATTCTTATTATCCTCTATGTTAGCAACACTACCCATGGACATCCTACTGAGAGCATCATCCGCTACATTGGCCCTGCCCGAGTAATACATGACGCTCATGTTGTAGTCTTTCAACAAGTTTAACCACCTTCTCTGTTGAAGGTTCAGATCTTTTTTAGAAAACACATACTACAGACTTTTGTGGTCTGTGAACACATCCACATGTACACTATATAAATAATGTCTTTAAATCTTTAAGGCAAAAAAATAGCTGCTAACTCAAGATCATGAGTTGGATAATTCTTTTCATGGGGCTTAAGCTATATAGAGGCATAGGATATGACCTTAGATCTCTGCATCAAAACACACCCTAAACTAACTCTAGAAGCATCACAATATACCACAAACCTATCTGAGCCATCTAGTAAAGTCAAAATGGGGGTTGTAGTGAGTCGAATCTTCAACTCCTTAAAAATCTTCTCACAAGCATCTGACCACTAGAATTTGACTTTATCCTGAGTCAATATAGATATGGGAGATGCATTAGATGATAATCCCTCCATAAACTATTGGTTATAGCCAACCAAACCCAAGAAACTCCTAAAATCTGATGGAGAGATAGGTCTAGGCTAGTTTCTTACTGCTTTGGTCTTTTGAGAATCCACTCTAATGCTATCTACAAAAAATATATGACTAAGAAAATCTAATGAAATTAGCAAAAATTTGCATTTACTGAATTTGGCGAATAACTGATGGGCTCTGAGGGTCTGGAACACTATTCTCAGGTGGTCTGCATGATCATGTTCACTGTGGGAGTAGACAAGAATGTGATGATGTAGACTATGATGAACATGTCTAAGTACTGCTTGAACAAACAATTAATCAAGTTCATGAAGGCTTCTAGGGCATTGGTAAGACCAAATGACATGACTAAGAATTTAAAGTGGCCATAAAGAGTTCTGAAAGCTATTTTTGAAATGTCACATTCTCTAACTCTTAGCTGATGATAGACTGATATGAGGACTTTCTTAGGGAAGTAACTGTCACCCTAAAATTGGTCAAACAAGTCATCAATTCTAAGAAATGTATACTTGTTCTTGACTGTGACTTTATTTAGCTGACGAAAGTTCATATACATCCTGAGAGAACCGTCTTTCTTTTGCATGAATAAAATTGGTGCACCCTACGGGGAAATGCTGGGTCTGATGAACCCCTTATCTAAGAGATCTTTCAACTGTTCTTTTAACTCTTTGAGTTTTGAAGGTGCCATTCTGTATGGTGGATTAGATATAGGCTGAGTATCTAGAAAAAGGTCAATTTCAAAGTCAATTTCCCTTTTGGGAAGAATCCTAGGAAGATCTTCAAGAAACACATCAGGAAATTCACATGCTATTGATACTAACTCCATATTAGGGGTCTCTAAACTAGAGTCTTAAAATCAAACAAGATGATAGATACATCCCTTAGATATCATTTTTCTCTCCCTATGGTAAAAAATAACCTAACCCCTAAGTCCTGAAGTACTACCTCTCCACTCAAGGACAGGTTCATTCAAAAATTAAAAATGGAAAATTTAGTTTCTGCAGTCAACTGAAGCATATCATGAATGAATCAAATACATAAAGAGAATGACATCAAAATTTGTCATCTCTAATTCTACTATGGCTGTTGAAGTGACTTTCTGAGATACCATAACTGGACAGTTCTTGTATACCCATCGAGCTATGATAGATTTACCCACTGGAGTAGAGACTGAGAAGGACTCTACTAGGATTTTGGGACTGACTTCGAAGTCAGCATCTATATAAAGAGCTACAAAGGACAAAAAAGCTCCTGGATCTACCAAAATATAAATGTGGAAACACTAAACTAGTAATGTACCAGTGACCACATCAGGAAAACTTTCTTGATCCTTTCGGGACTGAAGTGCACAAAGCCTATTTGGGCGCTGCCCACTGGTGGCACTGGAAGTGACATCCTACTGATTCAGGTGATCGGACTGAGCTGAAGGACAATTATACTTACCCTCAAAACCTGAATGAGGACAATGTTTGACCCTATGGCCTAGCTTGCCATATCCAAAACATACATCACTGCCAGCCCTGCAGATACCTTGGTGGTTTCTACCCAATTTCTAGCAAAGAGGGTTTGTTTTGGAACTGCTAACAATACCTTGAGGTTTAGGGCCTGGTGCCCTATCTTTATTGCCATCTCTAAATTTTGGCACTGTAGAACTAGCTGAGGACGAAGCTGGAATTGATGATTTCAGGTGGAACTGAGAACGATTTCCACCTTCTAACTTAGGCTGAGTGAGGTTGAAGCTACCTGTTCTACCTCTCTTATTCTCCCTCTCCTTCTCCTTATTCTTAGCCTTTTCTATATGTTGAGAATGGACCATGAGCCTAGATATGTCCATCTCCTTAATCAGCATTGTGGTCCTACACTCCTTGACCATACTATTAGACATGCTAGACACAAACTTACTCATCTTAGATCTGTTATCTACTACCACATGAGGAACGTATCTGGCTAGCTAAGTAAACTTGAGAGAATACTCTTTCACTGTCATATTGACCTGTTTTAGATTAATAAAATCTAATACCTTAACTTTCCTCTACTCCAATAGGAAGAACCTATCCAGAAAAGCAGTGAAAAATTCTTTCCATTCTATGGGCCCTTCATCAACGGCCCTCTCTACCTTCCACTACTTGAACCATAAGTTAGCCACTTCCTACAATTGATATGCAGCCTACTAAGCACTCTCACTAGTTGTCACCCTCATAATACCTATGACTTTCTGCACCTGGTCAAGAAATTCTTATGGGTCCTCATCTGACTTAGACCCAATAAAAGCTGGAGGGTTCATTCGGGTGAAGTGATAAATTCTAGCTACAATAGTATTTTCCACTGGGTTAGTAGGAAGAACAATTGGGAATTCATTATGAGAGACAATGGAATTGGCTAGGATAGTGAAAGCAGCTCTGAATTCAGCATGGGAGACATGCTTATCTAGGGGATTTGCTTGAATGGGCTGAGTGCTGGCTGATTTCCTATTCTTCTTCTGTTGTTCTTTTTGGGAGGCATGTTCTGTAGGAAGAAGTAAGAAAGGATTAGACAGAGACAGTAACTTGAGCTCATGCTCACTCGCATGATATGAATACTGATAAAAGTGAAACTTTTGCTAAAATGCCTCGTAGCCTCTTGTCCATAAGTGTTGCGCACTATACGCCCATGTACAATACTCTACTAGATGTGTCTTATAGACTTCCTAGGACTCTGTTGAACTTGGCTCTGATACCAAGTTTGTAATGCCTCGATTTTGCACCCCGGATATCACACAATGCTCATAATCCCAAAGTACTACAAGCTACCCCATGAATGGTACCTGCGACAACATCTAAATAATAATAATAATAATAAAATGCAGTAATTGGGCTGATATTTCCATAAGGTTCACCTGAACATCAAATACTAATAATGAAAAACTGAAATTTGAACGTCTGTCTGAAATAATCTAGTTTGCTAAGCCTCTAACTGAATTGTCTGAAAGTAGAGTTGATGGGACCAGCCCCCAACTAACTCCAACTACTAAAAATGTATTGAAATACTAAAATAAAAACTTTGTCCTCAAACTATTAGGATTCACCACTAAGTTTATTACTGAAGGGCGGACTGCTAAGTGCGATAGGGAGATCGTGCATGTGAAACTATGATATAAGACATTATAGCCCAAAAGGAAGGTATACGTCATTACTTTGAATGTACTGGTATGCTAAGTGAGGTAAGGATGAATTCATGGGTTCATATGCATGAACAATAATTTCCTGAGTAACATGAATATAACTTAGTGAGAGTACATGTATACGTGAGACTATAGTATATATGTTGATTATGTGACACTAGGCATATAAATTCGAATGCTATAACTGAGATCATGTTAACACTGGGTACTGAGTTTTGATAACTAATAACTGAATGACTGATATTTGAGTTTACTGATAACTGAATTACTGTTAATTGAGAGACTATTTTTAACAGTCCTGATTCTGTAGAACTGAACTGAGTTCTATGCTGAGTTGGATAATTGTATTTGACAGTCCTAGTTTTGTAGAACTGAGCTGAGTTATATACTGATATTGAAACTAAAGCTGTTTGAGGTAATCGTCTAACCGATATTCGTCTCTCTAAACTGGTCGGAGTCCAGCCTATAACCCTATTTGGAAGGGTGTCAGTACCATGCTATTGGTAAATACAAGTGCTGAGTCACTCTCATCTGGAAAATGCTCTAAACGAGAATGGTGGTACCCTCTACTATTAGGTAGAACACCTCATCAATCCTCAACTGGTAGGTTGATGTCTCAACCTATGCTGGTTACATAGTTCTGGAAAGTAAGGACTACTTCTAAGGATCACATCCTCTATTGGCAGGTGAGTCCCCATCCTTGGGTTCACTTGGTGCTGAATCATGCTCCCAACTGAATAGACACTAATTTGATTTCTAAATTTTACTAGGATGGACTGAACTGTTACTGATCATATTGTCTAACTGAACTGAACTGAGTTTACTGGGTCTCGCTAACTGATAGAATACTACTATGTTCTGAACTGAATACTGAGCTGAGACTGTACTGTAACTATTGTAACTCTAGGTAAGAAGCTAGATTTTCAGGTATTGAATACCCCCAAGGCTTGATAACATGAAAAGAAAGGCATAACATGAACTTGAAAAGAATAGCAATGTTCACTTGCTCACAACACACTCATAGAGACATTTTATTAAACACTTGTAAGATATAAGCTTGCACATATGCTAGCATGTCCTGACTTTCACATTTAATTCACTAGAGCAATTTATCAAGCACTAGGGGAACTTAATCTATGAACATGATACTAAACAACATGTAGGCATCATAATTTCAATTCTCAATTCAAAAATCAAGGGATTTTAACATGAATTCACATTATACTATACACATGATAAATAATTTCACATGAAACTTGAAATACACCATGGATTAGAAGAAAATTAACATCATAATCATGAATACACTCAAATCCCATATGGAATTCATGGTATCAATTAACTTGTAGTTTAAAAGAGTTTCCTAAATTTCAAGGGTGGAAGAAAACCCTAGGATGAACACTTTACATAACTTGATGCTTTAATTCGAGAAGACTGATGATTTGTTCTTGAATATTTTATCTTGTAATCAAAAGCCCTAGGGTTTGTTCTTGAGTACATCTGGGAGAATTTGACAGAAAGTGAGCAATTTAACCTCTGGGGTCATTTGATTATTTGTTTTGGGGCTAAAAATAGTTGGGATAGTAACCCAAATACCCCTCTAGATGTGGGCTTTTAATGATTGAAAATGTGTCTAGTGATGCACAGACCGACGCACCGCATTGATGGCATCAACACAATGACCAACGTGCTGCATCGAGTTTGCGTTGGTTCACTGGAATTGCATTGAAAGTTGGGAAAATTATTTGTCGATGTGATGGGTGATGCGATGCATCTAGATCGCTTCAACCCACTATTTTGGCCACCCAAACATGGTTCAAATGAGGTCTAAAAAAATACAAAACTCACCCACAGTGAACTACTAACATTCCTGACCATGAATCAACCTAAAACGTGATATTTTAAGGTCAAAAAGGTCGTAAAAAATATGACTGCCAACTTATGAAGGCTAAAATAATTCTAAGTGTAAACACTTAGCTGAAACTTCTAAGTCTGGGACCTCTTTTCAAGCTCTAAAGGACTGAATTAAGCTTAGGATTTTTGCAGGGTCTTAGAATGACAAATGAAAACAATTCTCATTTTCAGACATGAACCAGTACCCATATTATCAATATCATATTCCCTTGAAAGAATTGAATCGGTAATTACACAATCAATATCACAATCAATACCTAGACTTGAACCGGTACAATATCATCAACATTATAATCAATGGCCGGACTCAAACTAATAATTTATATGTATTTATAATCATTATCATAAATAATACCCGAACTCAAACAGGTAAATATATCATCAGTATTATAATCTATAGTCGGACTCGAATCGGTATTATAATACCAATAAGCATCAACTCCCAATACCAACCCATCAAAACTATAAAGTGCATATTCTCCTTAATATTACCACAGTAATCATTTTCAAGTTTTTCAATAAGCATATAAAAAGGTTACAACGGTCAACACGAATATTGGCCTAAGGTGGGTCAATGAGGCTACTTCTAAATTCTCAAAATCCATTATAAGAAAAATTCTACCCCACACTAGGCTAAGGTATCTAATACACTTTTAGATATTAACTAAGTTGCAATAAAACCTAACGTAGATATTTTACCTAACAAATGAGAAACTAAGTTAATTATGCCTAAATTACAGTCTTTCGATGGCCTAAAAGGTCCAACTATACCAAATATTGCAAATTCCATCACTAACGCATAAAACATCCCAGATCTTAACATAATATCATAAACATACTATGAAATAACTCAAAAAATCCACTAAATCATTAATTTTTCCTTTCGAGAAGCTTTCGCAAGATGCTATGCTATCAAAATCACAATCCACTAATCAAAATAAGAACACTGACACCCATATTGAATTATTTTTCTTTGGGTCTAGAATTACACAAAATCCTATGTGGGTCCTATTTACGGAAGTTGCATTTCCGAAGCCAACTCAAAATTCTCTTATGCTCAAGGAGTAATTACCCTTGAAAATGGGTGAAAATTGAGCTACATTGGTGCTAAAATCAAGTCACCAAGTTTTAGGGATTTAAGAAAAGAAAGGGGAAAATTGATCAAGAACATGAGGAAATTTTACCATAATTTTGAAAAAGAATCATATAATAATATATATCCAAGCTCCCCAAATCATACACAAGCTATAATCCTAATCTTGCTCAATAATTAGGGTTTAGATCTCTTATAAATGGATGAATAATGGGAAAAAAAGAGGCTAAAATAGGGATATTTATACCCTTCCTAGGTATTTGGGTATCACAATTGGGACCCCTCGATAACTATTCATGATACTTAGCTAAATGGCCAGAAGTCGTGAATTGTGAAAAGGCCATCATGATAGCGCTACTTGAATATCTGCGAGGGTGAATCAATTTTTCAACATGAGCATAGCATTCGTAGAACTCGTGGCTTGGCCATAGATTGCTATTATGATACATGGCTTGCGATTGTTGGTGCACCAGCCTTAGCTGAGACTTGGATATTCAAAAGTTGCTACCAAGACCTTGAGATTCATTCAAAATCCCTTATAAGCAAACGAACAATGCTACCCTATTAAATTTGATATCCAGGACTCAATCGTGCGGTTAAAATTTTAATTTGAGGTCATTTCAACAAAATGTGGGTCCCATATTCATTTTCCATTTTCTTAGCTTTTTGAAAAATAGGTTAAAATGATCTTGTGTGCCTCGGGACCCAAACCAAGAGTCCCCATATCCTTAAATCGACATTCAAAAATTGTTAGAATAATCAAATTTAACATGAGATTATTTTACCAATGTTTTCTCCTAGTGGCTATTTTGAACCAACAGAGACTTCAAAATAGAGACATATCTCTGTACATAATTGAACTATCAGTCTCAACAAGTCACAAATGACCTGAGGTAGCTATATTAAAGCTCTCACGGTGAAAATAAGTGAAAACAAAAAAAGTAACCTGAAGGGTCATTATAATATCCACTACTAAAAGGATTTTAGTCTGCGAAAGTAAAAGATTAGTGATTTGAGGTGGATTTATGCTCCTCAATGTTGTTATCCGAGCTTATTTAGCCTTATTTTGAGGACTTTTAGTGCTCTTAATGTGTTGATAATTAAATAATTTAGAATCTAAGTGTTAAACTACTTAGTCACAGTGTTTAAGGTGTTTTCAAAAAAGTTAGGAATTAAATTGGTCAATTAGAGTTCAGAGGAGCAAACTAGTGTTACTAGCTTGAGCTATGTGTTGTTATAGTTGGTCTCAATGGATTTTAAGGTATGTAATTGATTACGCTCACCTATACCATGGTTTGGATATAGGACGATCATTGTCAATAAGGCTCAACTCATATTAAGGTCAAACCTCGAGTAGTGAGTCTAGTCCTCAAAACCTATAGGTGTTGATAGCGTCAAAGTGCATGCCCATATCGTAAACAAAGTAAATTGCATGAATTAAAATGGGGGGAATTGGTTTGGAAAGTTCTTTGATCAAAATCAAATCACACTACCAACTTAAAGCGACTATTGTGGTTGAGATTTCACTATAGGATAAGCCTTAGAATTATGTCTTCCTAGGGAAAATAATGCATGGGTCATGATAATTAAATACAAATTTTAGTCATAAAATACGTGGTTAAGCTAGGTCACTTTCAAGATTATCATCCATGGATCCTTTCAGATACCTCATGGATGTGGCAAGCATAACCACCTAATACCTCAATTGGACATCCCTATTTCTAGTAAAATGTCCAAATATATAGCTAGTCCTTAATCCACCCTTATCTCCAAGATAGTAAAAAGAGAACAAACTACATGTACTATTGACAACTATTAACTTGTAACCCATATCCCTCTTTAAAGGATGATATAAGATCCCAAAAGTTCACTTACATCCCTCTTTCAAGGATGATGTGAGCTTTTAAGAATTTAGGGTTTTTACCCACAAATCCATTTTGAGAATTTTGGGTTTACACCCACAAATCCTAACTAAATCAAGAAAAAAATAGTGAACCCACAATCAATGACCATGAATCTACACTAATAAATCACAACCTATACATATTTGCACACTATTTCAACATAATCCCAGGATAAATTGTTTAGCTACTCATGAAGTTATGAAAAAGAAATCTACCAAATTGATTGTTCAATGTTTCCATTAAACTTCTCAATCAAGAGTAATCCAGTATCCAACTTCAGTTACAACAAACACTAATTAAAAAATTAACCACACTAAATTTGCTCAATTTGGTAGGCTTTAAAAATTCTCTAATTCAATTTCAAAGTTCAATAATGCAAAATGGGAAAGGGTTTAGGCCTTATTAGGGAATTGGGGTCTAATATGTCAAATTAAAGAATTTCCCTTTGGAAAAAATTGGTGATGCTGCGATCACAAAATCTTTCCCGCGATCTCGGCCACCATGACCACCTTAAGATCATCACGGTCATTGGCTTTTGACCTAGCTTGGCTGACCACGATTGCGACCCTCAGACTACGATAGTAGTAACTAAGACCATTTTATACTCATGGTCTTCAAGATGCACCTTTATTCTCTTTTTTATCCCTTTTAAGCTCAGTTGCACAGCTTTATTTTCATCATCTGTATACTTGCAAAATATGAAAATTAGTGCATTCAACTAGGAAAGTTGTCTTATTCATACCTTTAAATCATAGTAGTGTGCAAATTAACCACTTTTTAAGACCCCTAACTTAAACCTTTGCTTATCCCCAAGCAACACTACCACTTACTTAATATGAAAATGAAAATTTAAGCCCATTTATACTACCAAATGATCACAATGACTTCAGACTTGATTAACACCACAAGTAGCTCTCAACATAGACAAAGCTATTCTCATGACTCCCCTCAATATCAAACATAATATCAAAGATGCAAAGGACTTTAAGGAACAATAGTGCAACACTCACCAACTCTCTAGAAGTGATTCCATATCTACACCATCTTAACTATACTCTTTTGACTCTTTTTTGGAAAAAATGACAATTTCAACCACTTCAATTCATTTACTGTGGATGGGCTGCATGAGTCTGTATTCTCTTCTTTCGACTTAGCCAAGTCAATCTTCCTCTTTTTTGTCCTGCTAGGTACTCTCTTACCCTAAATATTAAGAGGATAAATGGGGGTTGTTGGGTGCACCCAAGTGTGTCTGGGGTATACCTTAACCTTTTCTTTCTTGCATAGCTCAATAAATAAAGAAAGGAATAAGATATGCGTACCACTATGGGTCTTGAAATACTTTATTTTTGAGATCATAAGCTGACCAACGATGAAAGAAATTTCATCTACTATACAGGTAATCATCCATGATCTCATGTCTAGAACAACAATCATATGTGCATATGGAGAAATATGGCTTTAAATTATTTGTAGCCATTTTCTCGCCTCCACTATGAAATTATTCTTGGATATTCCCTTCTTGGTGACCGCCCAAGGAACCTCCCTTCCAAGGCATAACTTCTTAGCCACCCATCTCCCTGATTCATACCTCTTTGCTTCAAATTGAGTCATAATGCATTTGGGAGCCCATATAGCTCGTTTATCTATTAAGTTAAAAATCGTACCTCCTTCTCTCAGATCTTAATGATTTGGTCTGAGAAAGATACTATGCTAGTTCAACATAGAAATCCTGTACCCAATACTTATTTTCACAACAAAGATATGGTCTAAAGAATCTCCACCCAGTGGTTATGAGTCAGTCACAGAATGCAAAAAGCTTTTTTGGTACCTTATCTAGACATATCACCCTCTCCAGTAGCAGTTCATCTTTGAGAGATCGTCATAATACACAATTTGACATTCAGTAGCCACTCCTATGATGTAAACATGGAAAAGTTAAGAGCAACACACCAACACTCATCATTAATATTTTCATGCAAAAACTATGCTAGGTTGTCAAAATATGCCCTTAGGATGGTTACTTGGTGGCTTTTGAGCAAGAATAAGAAGTACAGGATTTTTGGCCCAGGATGGAAATAAGCCTCAGATATGGTGATCATGGGTCACTGACCCACAATCACGAATCCACAATCATTATCCCACGACTGAGATCACAATATCTGAGGAAAAATTGAGCAAATTTTTCAAAAACTAAAATCCTAATTTTATGGCCAACTCATGTTCCAAAGCCGTATTTAACAATAAAAATGTTGAACAAGGTTCCTAGGTAGTTGATTATGCCATAAGAATGTGAAAAGAACTAGATATGATTTTGTTTGGGCATTTGATCGAGAACTTGGTGTGTACACTATATTTCTTTCTCTTTTGAATGCATTTTGGGTACTCAAGACTTCCCTAAATGAGTGCACACCATTCACAACAACGAACCACCACACAAGTACAATTAAATGATTTTACAATGAAAATCACAATTCTAGGCTATCCCTAATACATGTGTTCTAAGGACCACCTAAAAACAATGAAAGAGAGTATTCAAAACACATATGGGATTAAGGATGCAAGATAGATTTGATGATGCCTTTGGGATGTTTAGTATGAATTCATAGAGGTGTAGTTTAAGAGGAATTTAAAAAGGAAGTGTGAGGGAAATGGGCATTTGGATAGACTCTTAACACAGGCATTACCGCGATTGCGAACAATTGTCTATCGGGATAGCGGTGGAACAGGTGTCGTAATCATTGTAACTGAGGCCCTTTTTTGTTCTCTATTTTCCGTTGTTCAGTCCACTATATAATAATTTCATACTTTCTCATGTTCAGCCTTATTAAAATACTCCATAGTGCCACAAATACATGGAATAATCAACAACAAAATTAAACTTTACTCTACAAAATCAAAAACAAAGAGCACGAGCCACTTTTGTTGCATTTGTTGGTTCCCTCCCATATAGCACCTTATTTATCATCGTGGCATGACATCCTTTATTTTTTCAAGTTGGATCCTCAATAGACCCATTATTCACCCCAGTGTCCTCAACATCAATGACGGACACTACTTGCAACTCCATGGGTTGTTTCTCTGTTTTGCACACCCAAAAGGATACTTAATAATTATTGACCCAAAATCTCTTTTCTTCTAGTTCCATACCAATAATGGCTCTTCCGGTCACAAGGGAAGGTTGGAAACCTCTTTGTCGATTTCACAATCAAGCACCATAAAGTCCACCGATTAATGAAGAGATCCACCTTCACTAAAACATCAAATAAAACTCTAAACGGTATCTTGATAGACCAGTCTGCCATCAATAGCCTCATTGTTGTTATAGTAGAAGTGTGCAACCCAAGTTTTTGATAGATTGCATAGGCAGAAGATTAATGCTTTCAGAAAGGTCATAGAAGGCTTTTTTGAACTTTTGTGTCCCTATGGTTCAAGGGATTTAAAGGCCATGGGATCCTATTTTATATTCGCTATATCTCTAGTCATGATAGATCTACACCCATGAGTAATTTCTATGGTTTAATCATCATCAAGATATTTCTTTGACATTAACTTCTTCATAAGTTTAGAGTATCCCGGTAAGATAACTGCCAACGGACAAAAGCCTCTAATTATTATTATTACACTTTTATGCTTCAATCAGGCTCTCTTGAATTGCCTCTAGCAATGGGATATTAATTGATAGGTTGATAAGCTTAGCAAGAAAATTCTTGAACTTGACATTGTCATCCCTCTTTTAGAGTCTTTGAGGGAATGGAAGAGGAACCTTCATGGTAGGCAATGAATCATTTTGTACTTCATCATTCTCAAACTCTTTTAGATCTCCCTCTTCATCATCCACATCATCACTTAGCATTGGTTGTTTTCCATTCCCCCTTTAGGATTTTAGAGCCTCCTCTTTCCAATCACTCATAATTTTTTTATTTATGTTTGGTTGATCAAAATTGGTCTCTTTTTCAATATCCACCATAAGATCACCGAGGGTTTTACCACTTCTAGTGGCAATGGCCAATAGATTCACAACAGTGTCACTAGGAAGACCTCCTTTTTTTCTAGCATTTAGTTGAGTGGAGATTTGGTCGATTTGAGTCTCTAATTTCTTGATCAAAGAAGAGTGTGATACCATGATTTGGTTAATATACAAAAAATCTCCTTTCAATTCATGGACCATTTTGTCCATCCCTTCACTAAATTTTTTGGGATCAACAAAGTTGGATTCTTTACTCTTTGATAGGTCATAAAGAGGCACATATCAGTCATATTCCCTTTCCCTTTCTCTCCAATCATGTTATCTTTAATGATCATGCCAATCCTGCTCTCTTTCATAATTCATCAAACCTTGGTTCCCTCATTGGCTTTTATAGGCCAGGCGGGAACCCACTGGATAGTTACCTAAATACCTAATCACCTTATCAAGCCTCTCGGTCTCTTTCTCATCATATCTCTTGGATACAATTACATTTACCATTTTCATAAGTGCACCCATCACATGCTTCGATAGCAACTCCAATTGAGTCATTAGTTTTTCCATGTTCTCCCTTCTCTCTATATCTCTTTTCCTTAGCTCTTTATCAACATAAGAGGTGGTAGAAGACCCTATATAACCCTCGGTGTCTTAGGTAAGACATCCCTAATTTTTCTTTGTCACTTCCTCAAGAAAGTTTGTAGAGTCTCCACCCTTTGGGACATTGTATGAGCTTCACATGAAATCTCTGCCACACCTCGTATAGAGTTTCTCCTTTTAATTGACGAAATTTCCTAATTTCATCATGTAGTTGTAGCATCTTAGATGGTGGGAAGTATCGGTCTAAGAATGCTAGATTAAGCTCATACCATGAAGTTATTGACCCGACCAGAAGAGAGCGTAGCCACAATACCATCTCATTTTTTAAGAAAATGGGAAGAGGGACAACCATATCAATTCTTGGAAGATGTGTGCAATATCAACGGGGGCACAAACTTCTACAATTCTTCAAATGCAAATTGGGTCCTCATGGGCTTTCCGCCCTAAGAGACCCTTTATTTGAAGCATACTCAACATAACTCTCATAACGTGAAATACCCCATTCCATTGGTTAGGTGGGCTACGAATGGTACTCGTATGTCCAATATAATTGAATTGCTCCTTGTCATCAAGAGGACCATCAAAAGTCCCGACATTACTTTCATGGTCACTCGTAGTATTGTGGACACTATTGGATTCACCAATAGAGAACTAAAACAACAAAGAAAGTGAATCAAAATCACCACGGGTATACGCAAAGATACAATCAAGACCGTACAAGTGAAAACTAAATCCCACTCCTTGACAATGACATCATTTTTATTACACTCACCTATATCATTTTTTGGACATTGGATGATTTTTATTAATTTAGCTCAACTGACGTTTTGGTCAAATACTCGAGGAGTGAGTCTAGTGCTCAAAACCTATAGGTATTAATAGAGTATAAGTATTCCCATAGTGTAAATAAAGTAAATTGCATGAATTAAAAAGGAAGGAATCGGTTTAGAAAGTTCTTCGATAATAATCAAATCACACTACCAACTTAAAGAGAATATTGTGGTTGAGATTTCAATATAGGATAAGCCTAGGAATTATGTCTTCCTAAGGGAAAATAATGCATGGGCCATGATAATTAAATGCAAATTCTAGTCATCAACTATGTGGGTAGGCTAGGTCAAGAGTTCTTGAGTCAAATCTTTCAATTCCCCCTCAAGATTATCATCCATGGATCCTTGCAGATACCTCTTGGATGTGACAAGCATAACCACCTAATGCCTCAATTTGTTATCCCTATTTCTAGGAAGATGCCTAAAAATATAGATAGTCCTTAATCCACACATATCTCTAAGATAGTGAAAAGAGAAAAAAATTACATCTACTATTATTCACAATTACCTTGTCACCCATGTCCCTCTTTCAAGGATGATATAAGATTCCAAAAGTTCAAAAACATCTCTCTTTCAAGGATGATGTGAGCTTTTGAGAAATTGGTGTTTTCACCCACAAATCCCAACTAAATCAAGCAAGCAATGGTGAAACCCACAATCAATGACAAAGAATCTACACTAATAAATCACAACCCACACATATTTGCACCCTATTTCAACACAATTCTAAGATAAATTGTTTATCTACTCATGAAGTTATGAAAAAGAAATATACCAAATTGATTGTTCAATGCTTCAATTAAAGTTTGCAATCAAGAGTAATACAATATAAAATTTCAATTGAAACACTAATTTATAAATTAACCACACTAAATTTCCCCAATTTGGTAGGGTTTACAAATTTTCCAATATAAATTCAAATTTCAGTAATGCCAAATGGGAAAAGGTTTGTGCCTTATTATGAAATTATGGTCGGCTATGTAAAATTTAGAATTGCCCAAGGGAAAAAAACCCAAGATGTCGAGATCGAGGCCACCACGACTGCCTTATGATCACCCCGATTGTTGGCATTTGACCTAGCTTGACTGACCATGATTGTGACCTCCAGACTGTGATCGCAGTAATTGAGACCATTTTTTGCTCAGGGTCTTCTAGCTGCACTTCTCTTCTCTTTTAAGCTCAATTCCACATATTTCATTTTCATCACCTTTATAGCTGCAAAATGTGGAAATTACTGCATTCAATTAATAAAGTTGCCTCATTTATACTTCCAAATCATAGTAGTGTGCATGAGTTTTGGATGTAAATAAATGGTAAATTCACGATTAATCAAAAATAAGTTACTAATGATATGATTGTGTAATTATGTGTGGAAAAACCTGTTTATAGTATTTAATGTTCAATTGAAACAAGCCAAGAGTCAAAACTAAGTTAATGATGAAAAGGAAAAAAATGAGTATTCTGAGCTTAAGTTTGTAGTTCAGCGTCTTGGATTATGTGTTATTTTAGCTCTAATCCAAGGTGTTTGATGCAAAAGAATTCTTTTTGAGTAGAAAATTATATTATATGGATGGGAATAAATCTAGTAATCAATTGTAAACAGGCATACAAGGCTTGGAATGGATGGACAAAAGCATGTTGCAAGATTTGACGTAAAACAGATATTTTGGAGCCAATGGCTGGCCACAGATCTTATTCACCACGTTAGGATCTATGATATGACTTGGGATATTTATAAGGAATCATTTAAAGTTTTATCCATAATTATGTCACTAAATTGACCCAAGACACCTCGATAAAGGGCGCGATGTGGACGTTAGCTCATATCGGCAAATTTGTCCTACTATAAATAGGACCCTTAAACATTATGCTATACACCTTGGACGACCTTGAAACTTTGAGGGAGGCTGTAAAAACCTAAATTAGGGTTTTCATTCCATTACTTTGGTTAGTTTATGGACTTTAACAAGTATACTATTATTGGAATTATGGTTTTTCCATGTTTGGCTAGAAGCCCTTTTCCGGGGTTAAGACCAAGAACATAGTTACTCTTGTTATGAATTGAGTTAGTTTTATTATTTATCATATTTGGTTATTTATTTTGTCCTTTTCATCACTATTTTAAGGATTCTTAATGCTTAGAATACATCAATAGTCATCTTATGAGCCAGAAAGGAGGAACAAGAGGATAGTGCATGGGGGTAAATAGAATAGAATTGTAATCTTCAACAAAATAAAGTTATAATTTTCATTGAGGATAGGAATATACCTATGTGACCTATTTGTTTCACTTTTGGGATGAAATATAAATGTATTTAACTTAGTTCTCACTTCCCCGCTCAATCATATAGTTGTGGGTCTAAATTATATAGGTGACTAGAGACTCGAAAGACCATAGTAATATTATCAATTTCGTGAATCTACAACCAAGATAAGAAAACTAATAAATGAAATTCAATAAAATAGTATGATTGTTCGTAGGGCCTTAACCCTTGGTTTCTCCTCATTGATTGTCCAAGACTTTTAATTTACCGTATTATTTAATTTACAGTTACTTATAACTTTTAAAATCTTGTTGTTGTGTTTGCATTAAATTGATTATAATAGTGAACTAGAATTGGAAAGCTATCAAAACAAGTCTCTGGGAGATGGATACTTGGTTTGTAAAGGCCACTATATTTCTTGGTAAGACCACGTACTGTTGCATATATACTTAGGCACAACAAGTTTTTGGAGCCATTGCCAGAGACTTGTAATTTGGAAACTGCTTTAGTTTTTGGATTTCTTAAGTTCTTTTTACTTGGGTTTGGTTCTGACTTTGTAGGAAATAGGTTTACTAGCTTGTAAACTGGCAAAGGACTGAGAATTGGTTTAGCCAGACCTCAAGCTCGAACAATACTTATACTAACAGAGAAGAAAAGCAATCCTTCTCTACCGTATCCCGTAAATCAACAAAGAACAAGATATTCCTCAACCAATGACTGATAGTCCACTAGACTACAGGACAGTTCGTGAAGTGGTAATCTTACTTGTGACAAATTTGACCTCCCCGATTCAAAAAACTAACTTTTAGATGTAGATTTGAGCTGAAGAAGAAAATGGTGAAGCTCTTGCATAGTAGTGGACAATTCAATGGAATTTCACATAAAGATCCACAAGTTTACTTGTAGAACTGTTTATAGATCCATGATACATTCATCACTACGGGTGTGTTAACTGATTATATGAGGCTGACACTTTTCCCCTTTTCACTGTTGGGGAAGCGAAGAAGTGGTTGAATGCTGAGCCGATAGATTCAATCATATTGGATGACTTAGCCTAGAAGTTCCTTATCCATTTCTTTCCATTTGGATAGTTCTATCGATCAAAACAACTAATCTCTTTTGCGGGGATAATTCCAACACAAATAAAAGTTAAGAAGTTAGTTCATGTCGATGGACAAGCACATTCAGACAACATCAAGTAAGTCCATTTTATATTGTGGAGCTTCTTTTTGCCAGAGGTAGGACTTTGTTCAAATAAACTGACATAGATGAATCTAGATTTTGAACATTTTGGATTCAGAACAATTTTAAGTTTTCTAGAAAAGAAAATATATCCATCAAGGGTGGCTAAAAGAGGCCTATATAGTCGATAAGAATTGATAGAAGCAGGCTAAAAATGATGCTTTTAAAAGAGTGAGTATCTAAAATCTCGTTATTGATGAATGAGGATCTTATGGTAGGGGTATCAAATGGAGGAGAAGTATCGATAATGCCTCACGCTCAATGGCTGGAAAGAGTTAGAAGTGGGTGAAGATGAATAATATTCCACATTCATTGTTTTGAAGAAGGGTGTCAAATAATTGTAGAGTTTTGAATAATATTCTATGTCTTTTGATTAGAAAAAGTAATCAAACATTGGAAGATTTCTTGACGTCATTCCACTCTAGTTTGGATGAAAAAAAAAAGATAGACGTAAGTGGAGTTTTTTAGTGACATTCCCTATCTGCGGACTTTAAGAGAAAGTCAAACGAAAGCAAAGCATTTTTAGAACACTCGGCTTTCATGGACTTCGAGAAAGATATTTGTGAAACGGAGATTTAACAACACTCTATATTCGTGAAAATGGTGTCAAATATTGCGAAGTTTGGGTAATGCTTTATGTCTATTGACGTGAGAATGATGTCGAATGAAGGAAGAGTAAAAGAGGCTAATTTGATTGTTCTGAATCCATTAATGTTTGATTTCTTGATTATCTGAATCAATTCAAACACAAAATATGTCATAAAGGTTTCATAACCTTCTGATGAAAGAGTGGCTTAATAGCTGCGAAGATGATACCTTTGACCATCCCGCCTAAGGTATATGCAATATGACCTATTACTAGAGTACGATTTTTCCCTAAATGTTTAAGAGTGGGACTGAATATTTACGAGAAGGTTCACTAAGCTAAATGCACTGACTCTAAAACTAAGGAATCCAAAGAAGGTTCGGAGAAGTGCAGTACACCCCTCGCGTGTACCACGGTGTGTGAATTATGGACAACCAAAAACTCGATAGAAAAATGAAAGTGATAAAGCAGTAATAAGTAGTGTTATTCAAACAAATAAGAAACACAAGTTTGGATTTGGCTTGCGTCCTTTCACACATAGCATGATATAAAAATATGTAAAACAAATAACATAATAAAGCATAAAAATCCTAAACTAAGAATGATAAAAAAATGTAAGGAATTTATGAGCAAATTAACATAATTTGCAGTGTAATGGGTAAAGAATTTAATCATATACAAAAAATGTAAAAATATTTCCCTCGATTGAAAATCGAGTCGATTATGGTTAGAACGTCTCCTCATCCCTAGCAGAGTCGCCAGTCTCTAGCGCCCCTATTTCTACCTAAGGGCAAATGAGCACGACGTTATGGACTCTAAAAGAATGAATTTATATACAGAGTCACCACCTAATTTTTAAGGAAAATAAGGAAACCTATTTATTAACAAATATGATTAATTTTTTTAGTCTACGAAAACCAATTTAAGATTTTAGGTAAGGGTTCAAGTTATCCCCAAGGGAAGGGGTTAGGCACCCTTCGAGATCCACAGATGTGGTATCCGGCTAGACTAAATTTTTCAAAGAGGGAGGAGGTATATTTAAAATAATTTACAAAATATGTATTAATTATAAAATAATTTTTTTAAAAAACATAAATGTTTAAAATTTTGTAAAGGTATATGTATATTAAATATATAAATAAAACATATTGTTATGAAACACATGTAAAAAAAAAATATTTATAAAAATGTATAAATTACATGTGAAAAGAAAAAATATTTTGTGACGTGTATGAAGAGAAGTGTATCTTGATATGCCATGAGGAGAAAAATATTTAAAAATAATGGTTTTACTTGATTTAAAATTTACGAGAAAAAAGTAAAGATTTATTTGAACAGAAAAGATCAGAATGATTATCATATCAAAGTACATAAAAGAATTAATTAATTTAATTTATTAATGTAAACATTTACGACCTAAGTTTGCATAAATACGATGTGAAGTCGTATAAATAAAGAAAATCTCACCCAACATCCCAAAACTAAAGTTTTCACTATAATAATATTTGTACAAATATAAGAATATAAAATACAATATAAAATTAAAAGAGCCTCTTTGACTGCAACTCCCGACGAGTATCCAAAATAACCTGTATAAACACTTGTAAAAAATTGAACAAGTTTGTGTGCATAAAAAAATTAAATAATAATCAAAATAAATTGAACAAGTATGTGTGCATATAACTATTTAAAAATATTTTTTTTGGTTTAAAAGTTGGCTCACATAAAGTCATGACTGCGAAATAGTTGCTCAATTAATTGACCATCCTAAATAGTTTTGCTATGAAATGGTTTTTCAATTAATTGACCGTCCTAAATCGTCTTGCCAAAATATGAATTGTAAAATCTTTTGTTGTTATAAAGTTTTATCATCGCCAAAAAAGTATTTTTATTATGTATTTGTATACGTAAAATCTGTCTTTTATTTGTGGAGTCCTAAAAAATCGACGGTATTTTTTCATTGGCCAATATCAGTGTAGTATTTATTTCTTATCAGTCAAATAAAAATGTAAATAGTGTAGTATCCATGTTCTTTATCAATTAAATAAATGTAAATAATAAAAATTATTCAAAATCAATGTCTAATGCGAAACAGCAACAGACCCAGAGACGAAGTAGCAGTAACAGCAAAAGTAAACAACCATATGCAAAAGAAATTATTAAGGAAACCCATGGCCAATTCTGGTAAGAGCTAAACTACTCAGACAAGAACAAGCATAATAAGAATATTATCAAGCATAAAAAATAAACAAAGGCACCAACCAACACCGCTACTTCAACGGCGATGAAGCGCCGAAGAAGCGGGTCTTTTGTTCCGAATTTGTGGAAAATCTACGAGGGGAAACCTATCCGGAGCTCCTCCTGGAGGACAAAAAGCAGCGCAAATAGGTGGAAAAGGGAAAGGTAAAAGAATGCTGGCCGGATCTAATCGTCAATAGTTTGAGGCCCGCCCACCGGTGATTAGCTCCAGCGAGGCACGAAAAGAATGAAGAGAGATATGGTAGGGGATGGTCCTGTAGGGATCTCGATGGGGGACCTGCGATGAGATGAAGATGATGGTGATGCGAGAAAGAAGAAGAGAGAGATTTGTTAGAGAGAGAGAAAAGATGGTATTTGTGTATGCAGTTTGTTTTGGGAGAGAAAAGTAAGCAACCATCTGATTTTAGTGTGTGTATATGTGTGATGTGTTAGTGTGTGTCTATATCTATGATGTATTTTGAAGGAAAAAAATAGAAAAATAGAATATATAAAATATGTTTGTGTATTTATGAATATGTGTGTGGGTTTGCAAAGGAAAAATGTTTATGAATTGTAATAAATAAATAATGTGTATTTTGAAAGAGAGGAAAAAATGAACAAAAAATATGTGCCCAAAATGTGTCCTCCCACTACCTATTTATTCAAAAAAAATTGAGCACCCCTTTTATCGAATGAATAAAGGGCTGTCCTCTCTTTTTATAATAGAACACCCTTAGGTCCTTAAGTTATTGGCCAAAGGATTTTCATCATTTTGACCAACGGACAAAGTAGTTATCCAAAGGGTAGTGTCATTGAGTGGTCGTTGTCAGATGTAACGAGACAACACTGAGTGGTCATTGTCGAACATGACAAGAAATTATTGTGTAGTCCTTGTCGGATGTGATAAGACATCAAATTATTATACTAAACAAAAATAATTGATCCGACTCAGCATTTGCGGAGTGTAAAATATAGATGTTGAATTAAAAAATGTTAAAAATATTAAAATTATTAAACTATAATTAATTTAAAAATACTGCAAATATATATATATATATATATATATATATAAAGTCATGTCGTGCATGTGTGTTGATGATTGTAAAATGTTAATAACGATAATGAATTGATAAAAATCTTAAAATTAGTAAAATTATTAATAAATTATAAAAAATAAAAATATGACAACAAATTGATTAAAATCCTAAAGAAAGGATAATTATCAATAATTTATCAAACAATTGTAAAAAGATGTGAAAATTATGCTTCGTGCCTTTTAACGAACAGAAAGCCTGAAGATATTAATTTTAGGCACGGAGAGCAAAAATCGGGTGCCAACAATGGTATTCTAAAAATAACAGTGCATATGAATATGGGGTAATTAATAACACATAAACTGATAATGCCATCATGCATATGGGTATCTGATTATACTAATAAGATTTATGAATTAACTGTGTGAATACTTGCAAACCTGAATTTATGTAAATCGCATAAGTATCGGGTGTTCATAACCCAACAACATTGAATGAGTATAAAATACGATATTAAAACTTAAGACTTTGGGATTGAATCATGTTTCAAAGACTCAAAAGCATAGACATTTCGTCAACCACTTGGGAATCCTATACTTGAACAAGGGAATGTCTTAAACATTGGAAAACAATAGGATAACATGGCTAAATTCATAACTTAGGGATTCATTCTAAAATCAATTTAACATTGTATGGAAATTTCAATACGCAAACATGATATAACTCTTTCTACTTGAAAACACATGAAACCGTAACTCCTAATTGAAATCAACAAGAAATTCATGGTGATAATTCTACTGAAAATATGTAAGACTCATAATTAAAAATCAAAAAGGGTTCTTGGGCTTCGTGTGTGAAAGGGGACCCATGGATGAACTCCTACATACCGTAAACACTTAATATTGAAAGATAAACATCAATCTTGATGCTTTCTTGAAGGTTCTTGGATTTGGGAACTTGAAACCTTGGTTTACCTTGGAGAGTAAGTAATTGACATGATGATTTTGGGAGATTAATAGGTTTTCTTTGAGAGGAGAATTGTAAAAGAGGGGCTAATAACACCCTAACTGGTGATATAAATCATGATATGCCTACTTTGATTGCGGGGAAAAGACATAATTGACCCTCAGGCAGTAATTCAAAACTGTAATATTATTTGGATGATCACCGCAATGCGGTAAGAGTGTCGTCATTAGCATCATTATACGACACTATCGTGGTGAGCTGCTGGAATCATGATCAATACATGACCTAATCCTGATTTGAAAAATCTGAAACTCTTTGTAGACATGGTCCTTACACCCCTAAACATGAATTAACTCAAAGACCAACATCTCGGGGTCGAGAATACTAATTCAAAATATTGAAGTTAAGAGGCCTTAAAAAATAACTAAGTCCGCAACACTTAGTGAAATTTCAAGACTTAAGCCCCTAACACATGAAATTAAGAGATTAACCGAGCTAAGATTAGTATGGGGTATTACACCTTAGTAAAGGTATTAGTGAGGAATCAGTCCATTCAGAGAGCTTCTTGCAAAGCAGAAGTAGATATGCAAGCCAAGTATCCCAATAGTTTCTCTATTCATTTAGGTTAAGTGTTAGGTAATGATTTCTTTAAATTAGTTCTCTCATTTTCTATCATAGCTATTCAACCGTCCTCATGTCATAACATTAATTCATGAATTTAGTTTAGTCCATGCATTATGTTTCCAATTCAGATATTTAGTTCATAAGTATTTAATGCATAATCTCAGTTTTCTTGGTATTCCAACTCAAACAGTTTCATTTGGGGATGAATTATCCTTAGGGAAGATATTGTAATACCCCTCAAATTGCAAGATAAGTTTCCAACTATTTGTCATATGTTTAAAGGCCCCAAAGCGATTATATCAAACCATAGATAAGTGTAATTAACTGTGACACCATCAAAATTTTGAGCAATATATTTTTTGCCTTCTTGAGTTTAAAACATTGATTTTTGAATTAAATTATGTTTAGGCAAGTTAGTAGGGTGCCTCGGAAGAGTTTCAAAATCTTTGGAAGAGGTTTTGGGTCATCTTAATATTCCAAGGTAGTAAGCCTCCATATTTTTTCCGAGTCACAGAGGTTACTGTTCGCGATATTAGCATGGCATGAAAACAGTGTGCATTTGATATATCTCCATATAATGAAGGGCAGTCTCCGCACTATCGGCATAAAATAGAGGATCGTCTCATCGAAAATTACTGTGCCACCCTGAGGTGTAAAAATCATGCCATTCACTTGAGGGTGAAGGGCTTTTGGTCTTTCCTCCTCTTGAAACTCACAATCAACGACCTACAACCAAAAATAGGTATTATTTTCCCCTTTCTCAGTGAGTTAAAAAAATTCATTCCTCTCCCACTGTCAAGAACTAAAGGATAGGGTTTGATCAAAGAATTCACCTCTCAAGGCTCCAAATTCAAGTTCTATTTGAGAAGTCATCAAATTCAAGTATGCAGGATATTCATCAGTGGGTTCCTTTGACACATTGAATCCCAAATTTCCTCAAATTCTCAAATTTATTTAAATTTTGATCTAGGGTTCCATGAAAAGCCATGAATTTCTTAATTCTTCAATTTAATATTTGAATTCTACCATGAGTACGTATTCCCACATATGTTAAAACATGCTTTAGTATCCCAAAAATATTATACCTCAATATTTATAAGGTCATAGAATTCTTGAGTTCAAGTCATGAAAATTTCCCCATTATGTTATAATTTTGAGGATTTTGTATTTACTTTATTTTTAGTGCTGGCGGGTTATGAACAGCTAAAACCTAGATGGTCAAGCATGTTACAGATTTAAAGTTACAAGTTATTTAGATCATGTTTGTGTTATTATACTTATATTACTATAATGTTGAGCATTTATCCGATTGAATTATCCTAAACTTCTTTCAGTATCATTGTCAGTTCAATTGGGAGTATAACTTAACACCGAGTGAACCTAGGGATGAAGGCTTACCTGCCAGCTTAGGGTGAGACCTATAGTAGCAGACCCAAGGTTCTAGAACTATGCAGCCAATGTAGGTTATCAGAGGCCTTCCTGCCAGTAGAGGGTTGACCCTCTCCTAGGGGCACCTACCAGTTTAGGGTGACACCCTAGTCTTTCAGGACACCATCTTAGTTGATCCACAAAGCCAGTATTACTACTAGTAGATAGGGTATTGGCACCTTTCCAACTGAAGTTATAGGTTGGACCTCGGTTAGCTCAGATTGGGGCATATCGATTAAATGTTAGTTCTCACAGTTTTATTTCATTGTTCATATCATACCTATTAAATTTGCGAGACCAAGTGTCCATATATTAGTTGTTAAGTTATTCATATCATTTTAGTACATTTTTATGCTTGATCTCATTTTACATGTTCATGAATTCATGTTAAGCACCGTAATGTATACTAGTTAGCATTTATATCGCACACTAGTACATCCATAATATAGATGCATACTCTCTTTTGTGCTATATTGATTTTTGTAGTACCCAAGCAAATGTACGTCGCCTCAAAATTAGTAGAGTGTCCCATTCACAAGACAAATATTGATCCCACAAGGACAAGTGTTAAAAAACTATCAAATTGCAGTTCAACTATTAAGACTATAATGGTAACCAAAAGAGTTTTGATTTGTAAAGAAAAGTAAACTAAAATAGTGCATAAAATTAGTGTAACGCCCCAAAAAATGGGTCCCGGAGCGTCACACGGTGCTTGATGCTACGAGTAGCCCCAAGCTAACCCTTTGAGCCATTTTCATTCAGTTCAACATAAATCAACAGGGTTTCCATAAATAACCCTCAAATATTAACAGAGTAATCATATCCAAGAATAAAAGAATTTTCGAAAGATAACAAAATACAACTTATTAGTCAACTCCCAACATCTATACTAGTCTGACAAGACTCTAAGAAAATTGATAAAACCAGTGAGCCATTGAGACATGCCCCAACTGACTCATACTCAGTTATCAAATGTAAACGATTCTGTGAAACCAACATCAGACATCACGTCCTCGGAACATGAGGACTCACCACAATAGAGGATGTAGACCAATGTCCCAAAGAATCACTGTCGAACTTGGAACTGAGCACTTGAACCTACATTCTGAGAAAATGCAGCCCACATCCGAAGATGTGGGTCAGTACCATGGAAAGAAACCGAGTATATAGAGGAGTATGCAGTTGTATAAACATCATCATCATAAATATTTATAAGAAATATGCAGGATATATGAAAAACTTACATAGCCCAAAGAAAATCATCATAATCACGAGAGGATAAGATAAGTACAATAACATATGTGAGTCATCATATTATTTGTCAATCACTTTCAGTTCATCAAGAATATCAATTTTCATAATGTAAATATCATTTAAATCTTTCAAAAGAATAACTTTCACAATTCCACTTTCAAATCACTTCACCATTCACCATAGACACAAGGAAACACACACACACTAAGAGATCCTATAACCAACATAAACCATGTGAGCTACATAGAGTTGAACGTACAACCCACATTGGGAAGAGCCGTCCTATCCTTTCCATTGGAGTAGGATATCGATATCAAATCCACACAAACTAGTGATCACTATATAAATCAGCCTCAGACTCACTCCTGTGGGAGCACGTAGTTCTAGGGATGTAAGGTCGCTTTGTACCTCCCACTCAGTGCCAAAGATTTCTCCCAAACTTAGCTCAGATCATTTTGAAGAAAATCTAAAACAAAATAATTTCAGTAATATATAAAGATACATCGGGAGCCATCATGCTTCCCATCTATCAAAATCAACCACATTGTGGATTTCTTTCACACTCGAGTTCAAAACAACTCCGTTAAGACTAAAAGGTCAAATCATTCAAAATATCTCAAATATTCAACATCAATGTTCTTATAACACACACTTTCTCAAAAAAACATAATTTTCAATGGGGATTCACGACCCAAATATCAAAATCATGATAAATATCGTTCAAGATTCATGCTTTATATCTCCACACATGTAAATTCATCTTTCAAAATCATAAACATCAAGATTTCATAATAATCATCATCAGATATGGGTTCATGCTTCAAATTCGTAAAAAAACCAAATAAAAATCATGCCTTTGTAAAGAAAATTACTTTTGGACACAATAACAAAAGAGAGTTCTTGTTGAAAAATCCCACATACCTTGAATGATGAACTTTAGATCGATACTTATTTTTGAGATGTTAATCGTGCGTTTGAAAGATGGTTCTTGGAGTTCTTGAACTAGGAACTTGGAATCTTGAATAAATTTGCAGAATTAATGGTGAACTTTGGAGGTTCTTGAAGTTGGATGTAGGAGCTTAGGGTTTCCTTTTTGAGGGAATTTGATGAAATATAACATATAATGCTTCTAATAGGCTTTAATATAGGGTTTTGATGGATTTTGGGTGAGGAGAAATGACCAAAACGCTCCTAAAAATCAAATAATTCTTGAATCTGTCCTTTGGTGGACTATTTTGATAGTCTGAAGTAGATCAACCATAACGTTTTATTCTGATATCCAAATTAGATAAAACCAATTTTATTAGAAAGAGGACCCTTATATCTTTCCATTGATATATAGTATCTCACCCAAATCATTGTGTACGAGAAGTTATGATCATTTGAAGTTGACCTAAAAATTTGCTTTTGTAGGATGAATTAGATCGACCATAACTTTTTGCTCCGATAGACAAATTGGGTGAAACCAATTGCATTGGAAAGAGGACTCGTAGAGCTTTACGTTGATATATTTTAGATCATCCAGATCAATATGTACAAGGAGTTATGATCGTTTAAAGTTGTTCCAAAAATACGCCAGGCCTCAGTACTTTTTCCAGCACGTTTTACTGTTCACTACTATTCACGATTCGATCAGAATGTTCATAACTCATCGCTCGGGTGTCCTTTTTAGATGATCCACATATCGTTGGAAAGCTTATTCGATACTCTACGAAATGGTGGGTCATAATCTAAGACATTCTGCACAAAAAATTTATAATTCATTCTAGAAGATAGAACCCAACACGTTTACGCATAAAATTTCAACAAAAAATTTCCCGGGGTATTACATCATCCCCCTCTTGGAAATATTCATCCTCGAATGACGCTAGACATGCCAAGATTAGATAGGGAATAGAGCATACAGCTGAAACCATTCGTTATACTCAACACCATATCGTTTCTCACTCCGAATGCAACATAGAATGTATAAATTCAAGAAACTACAGCTGAAAAAATAATAAATGACAGTTGAACTGCTGTAACTTTTATCAAAAGTGCATGATTTAGGAAAGAACGATACCTTCGTCATGATCGGAGTTCGCAAAAAATAGGTTTGGGTACTTGGATCGCATATCTGCCTCAGCTTCCTCTCAACAGATTGGTTTCGCCACAACACCTTGACTAAGGAAACTTCTTTGTTCCTTAGTCTTCGGACACTGAAATCAAGAATATCAATAGGAATCTTATTAAAAGAAAGATTTTCTTGAATGTTAGTACTCACAAAGGAATCAGCTACCAAAGCATCGCTAATATGCTTTCTAAGCATGGAGACATGGAATATTGGATGAACAGAGGACAACTCGGAAGGCAACTCGACCTCATAAGCTACCTTACTAACACAGCTAAGAATTTTGTAAGGACTAACATAACGGGGACTAAGCTTCCCCTTCTTTCCGAATCTCTTCACCCCCCTCATGGGTGAAATTTTTAGATATACTTGGTCACCAACTTCAAACTCAAGGTCTCTCCTTCTAACATCTGCATATGACTTCTGATGACTCTGCGTAGTTTTCAACCTTTCCCTAATCAACTTAACTTTTTCCGTAGCCTCAAATACTGAATCAGGAACACTCACAGCCGCTTCACCCACCTCGAACCAACCTATGGGTGATCTAGACTTCCTCCCATATAAGGCTTCAAACGGAGCCATGCCAATACTTGAGTGGAAACTGTTATTGTAAGCAAACTCTATCAATGGTAAGTGATTATCCCAACTTTCCTTAATGTCAAGTGTACAAGCTCTCAACATATCCTCTATGGTCTGGATGGTCCGCTCAGCTTGACCATCACTCTGCGGATGAAAAGCAGAACTCAAAAGCACTTGGGTACCAAGACATTTCTGAAAAGCTTTCCAAAATTGCGAAGTAAACTGAGTACCCCTATCTGAAATGATAGACAAGGGAATTCCATGCAGTCTGACTAGCTCTCGAATATACAATCTAGAGTAAACCTCAGCAGTATATGAAGTATGAACAGGCAAGAAATGAGCAGACTTAGTCAACCTATCAACCAAAATCCAAATGGAATCATGATGGCGTCGGGAAGGAGGTAAACCAATCACGAAGTCCATAGTTATCTCTTCCCACTTCCAAGTGGGAATACTAAACTCTTCCATCATACCACCAGGTCTTTGGTGTTCAACCTTAACCTGTTGGCATGTTGAACACTTAGCTACAAATGCTGCTATATCTTTATTTATGCCACTCCACCAATAGATTTCCCGCAAGTCTCGGTATATCATGGTGGCACCAGGATGAATTGAATATTGCGCCCCATGCGCTTCAGCTATAATCCTCTGTCTCAGATCATCAACATTCGGGACACACAATCTACCCTGCAATCTCAACACACCATCTCCCACTTGGGAGAAAACCTCTACTTTTTGGTCCTTGACTAACTCCTTCAGTCTGACCAACTAGCATCTAACTATTGATTTTCCTTCACTTCCGAAACCAAGGAGGATTCGGAACTACTCTGAACCCCTATACTACCTTCAGTAGAGTCAAACCACCTAACCCCCAATCTAGCCAAACGATGTACATCATGAGCCAAATCTTTCTTACCTTTTACCATATGGGAAATACTACCCATGGACACTCTACTTAGGGCATCCGCCACAATATTGGCCTTGCCCGGATGGTACAACACACTCATATCATAGTCCTTTAATGATTCTAACCATTGTCTTTGCCTAAGATTTAATTCTCTCTAGGTAAACACATACTGCAGACTCTTATGATCAGTGAAAACATCAACATGGACACCATAAAAATAGGTTCTCCAGATTTTCAAAGCAAACACAACAGCAGCCAACTCAAGGTCATGGGTGGGGTAATTTTTCTCATGAGGTTTCAACTGTCTAGAAGCATAAGCTATAAACTTACCCTTCTGCATCAATACGCAACCCAACCTAACTCTCGAAGCATCACAGTATACCACAAAACTATCAATACCATCAGGCAAAGTCAAAACAGAGGCTGAAGTGAGTCGAGCTTCAACTCCTGAAAATGCTTCTCACAAGATTCGAACCACAAGAACTTCACTTTCTTTTGGGTCAACCGAGTCATAGGAGATGCTATAGAGGAGAAACCCTAAATAAAATAGCGGTAATAGCCAACTAAACCTAAAGAACTTTGGATATCAGTTGGAGAAATAGGTCTAGGCCAATATCTAATAGCGTCGGTCTTTTGGGGATCAATTCTAATACCCTCGGAAGAAATGATATGACCCAGAAAAGCAACTGACCTTAGCCAAAACTCACAGTTACTGAACTTGGCAAACAACATGTTATCTATAAGGGTTTACAAAATAGTTCGGAGATGATCCGAATGTTCATCCTCACTACGGGAGTACACCAGTATATCATCGATGAACACTATGACAAACATATCCAGATATGATCTGAACACTCGATTCATGAGGTCCATGAAAGCTGCTGGGGCATTAGTTAACCTGAAAGACATAACAAGAAACTCAAAATGGCCATAACGAGTTCGAAAAGTAGTTCTCGGGATGTCACACTCCCTAACTTTGAGTTGATGATAGCCGGAACGAAGGTCTATCTTTGAGAAATAACTTGCACCATACAATTGGTCAAACAAATCATCTATTCTAGGAAGGGGGTACTTATTTTTGAAGGTGACTTTATTCAGTTAGCCGTAATCAATGCACATACGCAAAGAGCCATTTTTCTTTCTCACAAACAGCACAGGAGCACCCCAAGGAGAAATACTAGGCCATATGAAACCCTTATCTAGTATATTTTTGAGTTGCTCTTTCAACTCCTTAAGTTCTACAGGGGCCATACGTTAAGGAAGAATAGAAATGGGCTGAGTATCGGGAAGAAGATCAATCCCAAACTCTATCTCTCTATCAGGAGGTATCACTGGGAGATCATCCAGAAAGACATCAGAAAACTCATTAACGATGTTAACAGACTGGAGAGTTGGAGTCTCAGACTTAGTGTATTTGACTCTAACCAATGGTAAATACACCTCTTGGAAATAAGCTTTCTAGCTTCAAGGTAAGAGATAAAATGACTTGGGTGACACAAAATTCCCAGACCACTCAAACACGGATGCACCCGGAAACTGAAACTGGACCACTTGGGTCCGACAATCAATAGAGGCATAAGAAGAATACAACCAGTCCATACCCAGAATCACATCAAAATCTACCATGTCTAACTCAATCAAATCAGCCAACAAGACTCTATGAAGAATGGTAACAGGACACTTTTTATACACTTTCTGGGCAACAATTGAATCACCAACTGGGATAGAAACTAGGATAGGCTCAGGAATAATCTCAGGACTTATTTCAAAATTCACAGCAATCAAAGGTGTAACATATGAGAAACTGGATCCAGGATCCAACAAGGCATACACATCAAACTAAAATATACGAAGTATACCAGTAACAACATCGGGAGAGTCCTCCTATTCTTGGCAAGAATGTAAAGCATAGAATCTATTTTAGCGTTGCACTCCAGCATTGCTAGAAGAGGCACCATGAGCTGGGGCTGGGCGAGTCACTGGAACTAAAGCACTAACAGTCTGGGTCTGGGTCTGAGGGCGATAGTCACGGCACCCTTGTCCATCCTGTGGACAATCTCTAACTCTATGACCCATGTCACCACACCGGAAACAACCCCTCTTATCACCCAACACTCACCCGAATGAGCCCTACCACACTTAGGACACAGGGGACGATTTGGTTTACTGCCAGCACTATACTGGGACCTGGATGTATATGACCTGCTACCTTGCTCCTGCCTACCTCTAGGCATAGGAGCACTAGCAGATGATGATACTGGCATGACGAACGATCCTGATACTGAGGGCGACTCCCTTTCTACGATCTAGTCTGACCCTGTCCGTGTTGCTCGAACATAGCTTTCTTGTTCCCTCTTATTCTATCTCTCTCCTTAATCTTATTTGCCTCAATCTATTGGGCATGAGTCATCATCCTAGAAAGATTTATCTCACTATTCATTATAGCAGACCTACACTCCTTTACCACATAACTAGACACTCCAGTTATAAACTTACTCATACTAGCCCGATTATCAGCCACTAAGTCAGGAGCATACTTGGCCAACTGATTGAACTTTAAACAGTACTCCCTAACAGGCCTAGAGCCCTGTCGTAGGTTCATAAACTCTTCCACCGTCACATCCCTCATCTCCAAAGGAAAAAACTTATCCAGCAATACATCCTAAAACTCTTGCCAATTTATAGGGATAGATCCCTCACCTCTACCTTTCCTCCAAGAAAAAATCCAGTCATAAGCAAGGTCTTTCAACCTATATGTAGCAAACTCCACACTATGTTCCTCAGATACATGCATCACCTGAGTAATCTTCCGCACCTATCCTCATCCAACTTGGATCCATAGAATTCTGGCAGATTCATCCATATAAAGTCACAGATCCTGGAAGCAGCTGAATTACCTCCCTGCTGCTGTAGAGCTGGGGCCAGGTTGGCCTGAATATTTACAGTAACAACTTGGGCTAGCACCTGAAAGGCTGCCTAAAATTCAGCATGAGACACGTTTTCATTCAATGGGTCAGCAGGTTGAGGTTGCTGACCATCATTATTTTTTCTTGCTCGACGTGGAGGAATATTTCTGAAATATGAAAGCATGAATCAATAGGAGAGAGAGACACTTTAAGTATGATAGACTTTTGAAAGAAAGAATCACACTTTTTTCTAAAATGTATTGTAGCCTCTTGCTCATAGATGTGGCGCGCTGCACACTGATGATCAAGACTCTACTTAACACGGCTTGTCAGACTCCTTAGGACACCTTAAAACCTTAGGCTCTGATACCAAGTTTATAACACCCTGGAAAATGGGTCCTGGAGTGTCACACGGTGCTTGAGGCTACGAGTAGCCCTAAGCTAACCCTTTGAGCCATTTTCATTCAGTTCAACACAAATCAACGGAGTTTCCATAAATAAACCTCAAATATCAACAGAGTAATCATCATCCAAGAATAAAAGAATTTCAAAAAGATAACAAAATACGGCTTATTAGTCCACTCCTAACATCTACACCAGTTTGACAAGCCTCTAAGAAAATTAATAAAACCAGCGAGCAATTGGGACATGCCTCAACTAACTCATACTCAGTTATCAAATGTAAATGATTCCGTGAAACCAACATCAAAAATCACGTCCTCAGAATATGGGGACTCACCACAATAGAGGATGTAGAACAGTGTGCCCGAAGAATCACTGTTGAACCTAGAACTGAGCACCTGAACCTATATTTTGAGAAAATACAGCCCACATCCGAAGATATGGGTCAGTACCATAGAAAGGAACCAAGTATATGAGGGTGTATGCAGTTGTATAAACATAATCATCATAAATATTTATAAGAAATATGTAGGATATATGAAAGACTCACATAGCCTGAAGAAAATCATCATAATCATGAAAGGATGAAATAAGTACAATAGCATATGTGAGTCATCATATAATTTGTCAATCACTTTCGGTTCATCAAGAATATCAATTCTCATAATGTAAATATCATTTAAATCTTTTGAAAGAATAACTTTTACAATTCCACTTTTAAATCACTTCACTATTCACCATAGACACAAGGAAACACACACACACAGGGATATCCTATAAACGACATAAATCATGTGAGCTACATGGAGTCCAATGTACAACCCATGTTGGGGAGAGCCATCCTATCCTTGCCATCAGAGTAGGACTATCGATATCAAATCCACACAAACTAGTGATCACTATATAAATCAGTCTCAGGCTCACTCCTACGAGGGCATGTAGTTCTAGGGAAGTAAAGTCACTTTATACCTCCCGCTTGGTGCTAAAGATTTCTCCTAGACTTAGATCATTTCGAAGACAATCCAAAACAAAATAATTTTAGTAATATATAAATATATATCAGGAGCCATTATGCTTCCCATCTATCAAAATCAACCACGTTGTGAATTTCTTTCATACTCAAGTTCAAAACAACTCCATTAAGACCAAAAGGTCAAATCATTCAAAATATCTCAAATATTCAACATCAATATGCTTATAACACAGACTTTCTAAAAAAAACACAATTTCCATTGAGCATTCACGACCCAAATATCAAAATCATGATAAATATCGTTCAAGGTTCATGCTTTATATCTCCACACATGTAAATTCATCTTTCAAAATCATAAACATCAAGATTTCATAATAATCATCATAATATATGGGTTCATGCTTCAAATTTGTAAAAAAACCAAATAAAAATCATGCCTTTGTAAAGAAAATTACTTTTGGGCACAAGAATGAAAGAGAGTTCTTGTTGAAAAACCCCACATACCTTGAATGATGAACTTTAGATCGATACTCATTTTTGAAATGTTAATAGTGCCTTTGAATGATGGTTCTTGGAGTTCTTGAACTAGGAACTTGGAATCTTGAATAAATTTGCATAATTAATGGTGAACTTTGGAGGTTCTTGAAGTTGGATGTAGGAGCTTAAGGTTTTCTTTTTGAGGGAATTTGATGAAATATAACATATAATACTTCTAATAGGCTATAATATAGGGTTTAGAAAGATTTTGGGTAAGGGGGAATGACCAAAATGCCCCTAAAAATCAAATAATTCTCGAATTTGTCCTTTGGTGGAATGTTTTGACAGTCGGAAGTAGATCACCCATAACATTTTACTTCGATAACCAAATTTGATGAAACAAATTTCATTAGAAAGAGGACTCTCATATCTTTCCGTTAATATATAGTATCTCACCCAGATCATTGTGTATGAGGAGTTACGATTGTTTGAAGTTGACCAAAAAATTTTCTTTTGATATGCTGAAGTAGATCGACCATAACTTTTTGCTTCGATTGAAAAATTAGATCAAACCAATTTCATTAGAAAGAGGACTCGTAGAGATTTATATTGATATATTGTAGATCACCCAGATTATTATGTACAAGGAGTTATGATCGTTTATATTTGGAGAAAAAATACGCCAGGCCTCAGTACTTTTTCCTGTACGTTTGACTGTTCACTACTATTCATAGTTCGATCGGAATGTTCATAACTTGTTGCTTGGGTGTCCATTTTAGATGATCCACATATTGTTGGAAAGCTTATTCGATACTCTACGCAATGATGGGTCATAATCGAAGACATTCCACACGAAAAATTTATAATTCATTTTAGAAGATAGAACCCAACACGTTTATGCATAAAATTTCAACGAAAAATTTTCTGGGGTATTACAATTAGAGAACTGAAACAATCAGTGTAGGAAAGCCCAATATTAAATCACTTCAAACAATCATACTATGTTATTGAACTTCATTTGTTAAATCTCTTATCTTGGTTGTTGATTCATAGAGTTTATTGCTTGATAATGGTCTCTTGATCTCTAATTGCTTTCTAACTTGGACATTACAACTACATCATTGAGTATGGATGTAATAATACAATTAAGTTTTAAATATGTCATCCTACATATTAATCAAATAAGGCTTCTAAGTATATCCCTATCCTAGATGATAATTCAAATTCCTTAATTTAAAGAAAAACAAATGAACCCTATTTTGTTTGTTCCCATGTTCTATCTTTCTATTCCCTCTTCGAAGATCAAAAGGTCTACATTGTATGTATTATAAGGTTAGATACTTATTTAAATAATTAAAACAAGGATGAAAAAATGACCATATATGATAAGCAAATCAAACGAAATCAATTTGTAATGATAGCAAACATGTTTTTGGCATTAAAAATGGAAAGGGGGAGTTTAGCCAATAATCCACATAACTATGATCCAAATATTTGAATACATAATCTAATCAATTAAAAAGCTAAAGTTAAAGAATATAAACCCTAAAAAACATTTGTAGCAGCTTCCTCAAGTTCCCAAAATTGTCAAAAATTAGCAAATACTTATTACAAGTTGAATATTTATGGATGTGCAAACTATGCCTTGTGTGAGATATGGTCCTTTATGCCTTCCATTTCATGTGTCAAGAGGTCCACGGGGCACTGCATTTAACATATAAATATGTCCGCGGTACTCCCTAAATTTGTGGGGTCTCTGGAATTAGCTTCTCGAAATTTGACTAGGTCTTTTGCTTCCCTCTTCCATCCCTTGCCTTTTAGTGTTGTTTTCCTTTGGTTTCCAACCTATATATATTCAATATATCACCATAATAAACTCACCAAATATCATGCATGATCAAACACCAAATATAATAACTCAAATCAACATAATATCCATAACGATGAATTAAAAACAAGAGCTAACACTAGTCTACGCTTATCTATTTTGCTCTCGACTTAATCCAATTGAACTTTGCACAATAAAAACAAGTTTTTAAATATATAAATAAAAATCCAAGCCATTAGTAACTCATTCAATACATTAAAAACCACCATGATAGACTAAAATCTGACCTAGCTCAAGCTAGTAAAACTAGTTTTCACGCCTAGACTCTAAATGATCGATTTGAAACCAATCTTGTTTAAAAACACCTTTATACATTGTAAACACATAATTTAACTTTTAGACGCTTATTTATATAATTATTAACACATAAAGAACATGAATATTCCTCAAAATAAGTCTAAATAAGTTAGGATAGTAACACTAAAGTGCATAAATACACCCAACATCACCACTCCACACTTAAAGCTTTGTTTGTCCTCAAAAAACACTTTACCCTACGCATCATAGGTTGAGGTTAATCTACACTTTTTCTAAAAGCAAGGCATGTAAGCTAGCATTACAATGACTACCCAGAATGCAAGTTTCAACACTAAGCATGTTATACACAATTGACAGTTTAAAAACACTACTTAAAAATATCTTAGCCTCAAGAATTGACTCACCAAGTTGGAAAACTCATGCATCTTTCTCAGTAAAAGACATCATACAAATCACCCATATTTATCAAACATATACCCTTACAACAAGAGAGTCACCCAAAATCACTCATATAAATTTAATTAGTAAAATAATGAGTACAAGAATCAAGTTATGCTCACTCTCACAAGGAATTCACAAGTTACACCAGATGAATCATAGGCTTTCCCTTAGTGTTGTAATCAACTAATATTAGAATGTTGAAGCTTAGGATCGAATAGGTCTTTAATTTTTCAAATCTAAGTAAAGGGACGAGTAGGAACTATTTTGTCTTAATTATGACTATCTGTTACATCCTAGGTTTTCTCTTTCAAAATTTTTCCTTAAAAGACATTCTTTGAACATAATACAACTCAGGGTATGAGTCGTATACTGGGGTATGAGTGGTATGGTCCTATAGTAAGCTGACAAGTGTTAGTTGGTAGAATTATTTTGATCACTAGAATAGTCACAAATTTAGGTTATGAGTCATAAGGCTTGGATACGAGTCATATAAGGGAATCGTATGGTGGGTATTGTTTGATTCCTTCGGTAATACATTGGGATACGAATCAAGGGTACGTATCGTATATTGAGGTTACCACTAGGTTGGATGAGTTGTATACTGGATAATATATGCTATAAGGTTAACGCCTGGGAATGACTGGTTAAAACCAATTGTAAGGAATGGTATAACTCGTAAGAGGGTTAGTCGTATCCTTATAACGGGTTTTTAAGGGACTTAAGTGGGGTTATTCTAGATATTTCCCTTCTTACCCTAATTATTACCCATACTTCTAATACACTTAAGAGGTTATTTAACCTATTATTGTATTCATTAACACACAAAAATCTATTCCTAAACATTCAATAATTTTTTCAAGAGCTTTTGGTGCAAGAGAGATAGGGTTTAAACTTGGGTATTGCTTTGGGACTTACTTTGTTGAGTTTTTTCCATTATTTTTGTTGGTTTAAGGCATGTCCCTCTTCTTGAATTATTATTTCTAAAGATCCTTGAATTTTATGGTTGTTTTCAGGGTTTTAATATTGCATGGGTTATGATTTTCCACTAATAATTGTGGGTTTTAATGTAAATAGTTTAGTTATGGTTTCCTATGGTTCAATTGTACTTTTATATTCATTGATGGTAGTTTTTGGCCATTGTATGGCGTGGTAATGACTTAATGGTCTTGGAATTAATTTTGGTCATATTATGCCCCCAAGGTGTTAGTAAAATGCTTATAAAGATATGTTTATTACATTAACTTCATTAAATGGAATTCTTGATTGTTTTCAACTAATGCATGAAACTATAAATTATTTAAAATGAATAAAGGCTTGTTAGTTTTTCTTGTTGAGTGCATGAAAGTCTCCTAAGAGGTCAATATGGTAAATGGAAAGGGCACTTGAGAGTCCCATTCACCTCAATGGTTGGGCTATGGATAAATCATGTAAGTGTGGTTGGTATGATGATACCACTAATAAATGGCCTTGTTTAATAAATGATATTTGGATTTGTTTTGACATGCTTTTAATTTGGGCATTAACGATGGGATGTGTAACTGAGTCATGGAATGTGGAGGTTTTGGGGGAACTAAAACTGGAAACTAATATTTGCCAATATGATGGGTCTTTGATGGCTATGTACGAGTGTCATATTTTATATTAGAGGGATGTACTAGTCATCCCATAGGATATATCCTGGTCGTACGGATACGCACACTGGGACTCTTTCAGTAGGGGTAGCTGAACCTATACTACCTATAGGTATGGTTAAACGAAAAGGTTACATAGCCTAGGCAATGGTTTTAAATGCATGTTAAACATGGATTCCCTTTCCCGGCACCTATATATATGTATGGTTATATGCATAATAGATGGTTTTACTTGGTTGTTGAAATGATATTACTTTATTCTAATCCTGAGATATAATATAGTGGACACTTGCTAACCCATCTACTGGCAGGTGTAGACCCATGCTACATAGGAATTGACCATTCGACCCCTCCTACAAAGTGATTTACTCAGAGAGAATATTTGGATTGAAGTGGTGAGCTTCCATCTTTACAGAAAGCTCTATTTCATAATATGTACATTCTTAGACATTTTTCTTTTGTTTTGGATATTGGTTTTGGCCATGGTTAGGGGAATATCCCAACCGTATATTTGTATTATTTTAGACAGAGTCTTTGTGGAACTTTTAGGGGTTTGTATGGGCGGAATCGGTATTGATGTTGGCCTTGACATTGGAATAAGATGTGAGACTGGCATTATCAGATATAATTTATCACTGTTCCATCATATTACATTTTGGGATTGATTATTATATTATGTTTTGCTATTCTCTTTGGTTTGGTATGGCATGGATGGGTGAGTTTGGTACAATTAGACTAATTTGGGTCGGTCAAAGTTGTGATCTTATCTCTGAGTCTTGATATGAAAAATGATGCTATCTTATTTTATGTTTAAAATTCAGCTTATTTGAGGCTATAATAGGCAGTTGGGTTGGGTTAAGGGGGCAGTGCACGATTTTTGTTGGACTTAGGATGTCTATTACGTCTAGGCCCTAGTTCGGGTCATTACAAGTTTGTATCAAAGCTTTCGATTCATGGTCAACTGGGAAGTGTATAAAGTCATGTCGAGTAGAGTCTCTTTTAAGGATGTGTAATGCACCATACTCATAAGAGAGAGAATGCAAGAAATTTTGGAATGTTTCACTTTCTTCAAATACTCAGTCCTTGAATCCTCTCTAATATTTGGTTATTTTTCTATAGATAATGTCTCCTAGATCTAGAATACAAAGGAATCCTTCTTCCTTATTTAGGGATAATGCTGAAAGGGTACCTTCTCTTTATGAGTACATCTTCGATCTCAAGTCCTATTCCTTATTGTGCTAGAGTTCCTACTATTTCTTATAATGCTCCTTAGTTCCTTAAGGGTAATGTATGAAATGCGAAGTTTTATTAGTCTATACATGTTATTGCTCAAATAGTCACTTATCAGTTTGAGAGGGGTACAACTAGTGCTTTATCTATAGAGGCCACAAGGGCTCGTCAGTTTATAAAGATGGGTCCTCCTATGTTTATGGAATTGAAGGTAGAGAAAGACCCATAGGTCTTCTTGGAAGAACTTGAAATAGATATTTTGGGTTATGTAAGCTACATGGGAAGCAGAAGAGGACATGAAGTCCAAGTATCTGCATTTGTTTTCTTCTCCTGGTATTCTTGCGGTAGGTATGTGTTTTTGAACACATGTTTGTTAAAGAAATGAATAATATCTTTGCCTCTTTGTGTTCAAACTTTGTAAAAAGGATGTTTGATAATGAAAATGACTCTGTGTATGGTTACCTCTACCTTGTCCGTCATTTGAAAACAAATGTTACATCCTGTGTTTTGGCCTTACAAATTATTCCTTAAAAACTGTTCTCCAGACCCAATATTAGTTAGGGTATAAGATATACGATGGGGTATGAGTGGTATGGTAATATCGTAAGCAGACCAGTCTTAGGTGGTGGGATGTTTTTGATCACTGGAATGGTCACAACTTTAGGGTATAAGTCATAAATCTTGGATACAAGTCATATCAGGGACTTATACTGTGGGTATTGTTTTATCAACTTAGTAATTCATTATTGCAGGGATACGAATAACTGGTATGGATCATATGCTGAGGTTACAACTTCTTTGGATGATTCGTATACTCGAAAGTGTCTGATCGAAGATTAAGGCCTGGGTAAGACTGGTTGGAACCAATTGTAAGGAAAGGTACAACTCATAATAGGTTAGTCATATCCCTGTGACTAGTTTTTAAGGAAATTGTATAGGGGTATTTTGGACATTTTCCTACTTACCCTAATTAGGACCCATAAATTCTAATGCACTAAGGTGGTAATTTACCCTATTATTCTATTCATTAACACATAGAAAATTATTCCTAAACATTAAACAATTCTCTCACTAGCTTTTGGGGCAAGAGAGCTAAGGTTTAAATTTTGGGATTGATTTGGGACTTGCTTTGGTTATTTCCTTCAATCATATTTCTAGATTTAAGGTATGTATGTTTTCCCTACTTACTATATTTAAGAAGGCATGAATTTTATGGTTGTTTTCATTGTTTTAATATTGCATGGGTTATGGTTTTCCACTAATAATTGGGGGTTTTAGTGTAAATGGTTTGGTTATGGTTTTTTATTTTTCAATTGTGCTTTTAAATGCATTGATGGTGGTTTTGGGGAATTGGATTGCATGGTAATGGTTTAAAGGTCTTGGAATTGATTTTGGTCATATTATTCCCACAAGGTGTTTGATAAAATACTTATAAAGATATGTTCATTGCATTAACTTCATTAAATGGAACTCTTGCTTGTTTTTAGATTATGCATGAAACTTTAAATTGTTTGAATTGTTTACAAAGGTAAAAGGCTTATTGGTTTTTCTTGTTGAGTACATTGAAGTCTCCAAAGAGTTTAATATGGTAAACGGAAAGGGAACTTGAGAGTCCCATTCACCTAAATGGTTTGGCTATGGTTTAATCTTGCAAGTATGGTTTGTATGACGATACCACTAATAAATGGCCTTTGTTAATAAATGGTAATTATATTGGTTTACACATGGTCTTAATTTGGCCATTAATGGAGGGATTTGTAACTTAGCCATGGAAGGTAGAGGTTTTGGGTGAATCAAAACTACAAACTCATATTTGCCGATATGAGGGGTCTTTGATGGCCATATGCGAGTGTCACATGTTATATTGGATGGATGTACTAGTCATCCTATAGGATATTTCATGGACGTGTGCCTATATGCACTGGGACTCATTTAGAAAGAGGAGATGAACTGATATAGGCCATGGGTGTGGTTAAACGACAAGCTTACACAACCCAGGTAAAGGTTTTAAATTCATGTTAAACACGGATTCCCTTTCCCAATACTTATATATATGTATGGTTGTGTTCATAATGGATGGTTTTACTTGATTGTTTAAATGGCATTTCTTTATACTTAGCCTGAGATACATACTAGCAGTCACTCACATACCCATCTACTGGCGGCTGTATTCCCAAGCTATACAGGAATCGACCGTTCAACTCCTCCTACATAGTGATTAACTCGTGGACAACATTTTGATTGAAGTAGTGAGATTCTATTTTTCTGGAAGGCTTTATTTCATGATATGGTCATTCTTAACCATTTTGCTTTTGTTTGGGATATTGGTTCTGCCATGGTTGGGGGCATGTCCCAACCAGATGTTCGTATTCTTTTGGATAGAGGCATTGTGGAACTTCTGGGGGTTGGTTTGGGTGGAATCGGTATTGGAGTCATCTTTGGCATTAGAATAAGATGGGAGGCTGGCATCATTGGACATAATTTTTCACTGCTCCATTATATTAAATTTTGGGATTGATTATTATATTATGTTTTCATATTCTCTTTGGTTTGGTATTGTATGGATTGTTAGGTTTGGTACGGTTAGACTCGGTTGGGTCGGTCATGGTTGTGATCCAATCCTAGAGTTTTGATGTGAACAATAATGCTAACTTGTTATATGATCAAAATTCAACTCATCCGAGGTTGTAATAGGCAGTTGGGCTGGGTTAAGGGAGCGGTCCCTAGACCTGGATAGACTTGGGATGTCCATTACGTCTAGGCCCTGGTTCGGGTTGTGATACTATCTTCCTTATGTGGTTTAATACATTACGTTATACAATTAATTCACCTTTAACAACCAAGTTACACCACTTATGTCTACCCCATGCTTTTGTTTTCTCCCTATTTCATTAAGCTAAATCACAAACACTATGGTGGTAGTGTCCTAAGTACATATCTTTCAATTTTAACCTTTTTTGCACCCACTTTATGCTACTCACCCCTATGATAGCCACCCTTAACTTAAGAAATTTGCCTTAATTGAGGTGCAAAATGTCCAAGAATGACCAGGGCCAAAACAGGTTCATTGTAACACAACTGGGATATAGATGGCAATTTCTTTAGCACAAATTTTCTTTTTCACTCCCAACCACACAATTGTACACACTAGTAACTATTACTTTGGGGAATCACATTCTACTTTTTTTCTTATTATTTTTCTAACTCTTTACACAATTAATTTTCATTAAAATGCCTAGGAGCTTGGATAAAATTAAGGTCAGTCAATGAAGGGATTATGCTACAAATGAGGCTACCAAAGAATAATCTAAAGGCTCAAAGGGTTTAACTAAGATTATTCACAAGGGTAGGTCAAAAGAGTGTATGAGACGAGGCTATCAATGAAATGCCTATATCATCAGCTAAACTCACACTCTTTATTTTGTTTTGCACACACACCAGGAAAGTTCTACCATAAGATGAAAAAAGAAATATACAAACATCTCACACCACACATGTCACATGGTCAAATCAAGTAGGATCATCATAGACACTCAACCAACAAATAGCATAAATTCAACATTGAGCCACCAAGTACAAGATTCATGCTCATGATACTAGGTCTCAAAAATAGTAATTCACGCAATAAACATGATTTTACAACAAAACACTTGTATTATGCAGTCAAATATAGTACCAACAAGAAATTTCATTTATTCCTAACACAAAAAATTTTAAAATAATGGGAATTTCCCCTACACCCCACACTTAAAGCCTTATTCGTCGTTGAACAACTCTTTACTCTAAGCATCATAGGTTGAGGAAACTCAACATTTCTACTAAATGTGAGACACTCAAGCTAGTACTACAATAACTACCCAGAATGCAAGTTTCTAAACTAAGAATGTCATACATAATTGACAGTTCAAGAACACTACTTAAAAACATCCTAGCCTCAAGAATTGACTAACAAGGTTGGCAAACTCATGCATATTGCTCAATAAAAGACATCATACAAATCACCCACATTCATCAAAGATGTACCCTCACAACAAGAGAGTTACCCATAATCAGTCATATAAATTCAATTAATAACAAAATGGGAATAAGAATCAAGTTACGCTCACTCTCACAAGGAATTCACAAGTTACAATAGATTAACCATAGGCTTGACTTTAGTGGAGTACTCCACTAATGTTCGAATGTTAAAGCTTAGGATCAAATAGGTATTTAATGGTTTTAATGTAGGATAAAGGATGAGTAGGAACTATGTTATCTTAATAATAACTATCTTCCCTAATCCCTTTAATGCATCACGTTATACAATCAATTCACTTTTAAGAACAAAGTTACACCACTTTTGTCAACACCATTCTTTTGTTTTTCACCCTATTTCATTAAGCTCTTTCACAAACACGACGGTGGGAGTGTGCTAAGTACATTTTGCTAAGTTTTACCCTTTTTCGCACACACCTTACGCTACGCACCCCTATGATGTCCATCCTCAACTTAAGTAGTGTTCCTTGGTTGAGGTGCACAATGTCCAAGAAGGGATAGGGGCAAAACAAGTTCATTGTAACACAACTGGGATACAAATGGGGATTCCTTTAGCACAAATTTTTTGCACTCCCAACCACACAATTGTACACACCAGTAACTATTACTTTGGGGGCATCACCTTCACCTTTTTTTATTCTTATTTTACAAATTTCTTACTCAATTAATTTTACACTAAAGCGCTTAGGATCTTGGATAAAATTAAGGTTAGTCAAAGATAGGACTAGGCTACAAATGAGGCTACCAAAGAATAAGCTTAAGGCTCGGAGGGATTAACTAAGATTATGCGTAAGGGTAGGTCAAAATAGGGTATGAAACAAGGCTATAAAAGAAATGCCTATATCATTTCCTAAACTCATACTCTTTATTTTGTTTTGCACACACCAGGCAAGTTCTACCATCAGATGGAACAAGGGTTATAAAACATCTCACACCACACGTGCCACGTGGTCAACTCATGACTTTAGTATAGTAATCCACTAATGTTAGAATGTTAAAGCTTAGGATCAAATACGTATTTAATGGTTGTAAGGTAGGCTAAGGGATGGGTAGAAATTATTTTATCCTAATATTGACTATCTTCCATAAGCACTTTAATGCATCACGTGATACAATCATTCACCTTTAACAACAATGTTACACCACTTTTGTCTACCCCACACTTTTGTTTTTTGCCCATTTCATTAGCTCATTCACAAACACTATGTTAGGAGTATGCTAAGTACATATCTTTCAATTTTACCCTTTTTTGCACTAACTTTACATAGTGTACCCCTATGATATCCACCCTCAACTTAACCAATTTTCCTTGGTTCAGGTGTATAATTTCCAAGAAGAACCACGGGCAAAACAGGTTTATTGTAACACAACTAGGAAATAGATGGGAATTTCTTCAAGACAAATTTTATTTTTCACTCCCAACCACACAATTGTTCACACCAGTAACTATTACTTTGGGGATTCACCTTCTACTTTTTTTTACTTATATTTCAAATTCCTTACTAAAAATAATTTACACTAAAGTGCTTAGGAGCTTGGATAAAATTAAGATTTGTCAATGAAGGGATTACACAAAATATGAGGCTACCAAAGAATAAGCTAAATGATCAAAGGGTTTAACTAAGATTATTCACAAAGGTAGGTCAATATAGGGTATGAAACAAGGCTATCAAAGAAATGCCTATGTCATCGCCTAAACTCACCCTCTTTATTGAGTTTTGCACACACACCAGGCAAGTTCTACCATAAGTTGCAACCAAATAATAGCACGAACTATCTTTGAGCTGCCAAGTACAAGAGTCATGATCATAAGCCTAGGAGTCTCAAAAGTAGTAATTCACACAATCAACATGCTTTTACAACCAAAGAACTTGCATTATGCAGTCAAATATAGCACCAAGGAGAAATCTTATTTATTCCTACCGATTTTTTTTTTTAAAATTACTTAAAATGGGAATTTCCCCTCCACCCCACACTTATAGCCTTGTTCATCCTTAAACAACTCTTTTCTCTAAGAATCATAGGTTTAGTATACTCCATATTTCTACTATATGTGAGACCTCAAGCTAGCATTACAATGACTACCCAGAATGCAAGTTTCTAGCCTAAGCATGTTACACATAATTGACAGTTATAGAACACTAATTAAAAATATCCTAGCCTCAATAATTGACTAACCAAGTTGGAAAAATCATCCATATTGATCAATAAAAGACATCATATGAATCACCCACATTCATCAAAATATGCCCTCACAAGAAGAGAGTTACCTATAATCACTTAGATAAATGCAATTAATAACAAAATGGGTACAAGAATCAAGTTACGCTCACTCTAACAAGGAATTCACAAGTTACACTAGATAAACCATAGCTTTCCTTTAGTGTAGTACTCTACTAATGCTAAAGTGTGAAACTATAGGATCAAATAGGTATTTAATGATTTTAATGTAGGCTAAAGGATAGGTAGGAACTATTTTGTCTTAATGTTGACTATCTTCCCTCAACACTTTAATACATCATGTTATACAATCAATTAACCTTTACCAACCAAGTTATACCACTTTTGTCTACACTATTCTTTTGTTTTTCAACCTATTTCATTAATATCATTCAGAAAATCTATGGTGGGAGTGTGATAAGTACATATCTTTTAATTTTGTTGTTTTTTGCACCCACTTTATGCTACACACCCCTATAATAACCACTCTAATCTTAAGTGATTTGCCTTAGATGAGGTACATAATGTCCAAGAAAGACCAGGGCCAAAACAGGTTCATTGTAATGCAACTGGGATATAAATGGGAATTTCCTTAGCAAACATTTTCTTGTTCACTCCTAACCACACAATTGTACACTCCAGTAACTATTACCTTGGGGAATCAACATCACCTTTTTTTCTTCTTATTTTTTAAACTTCTTTCTCAATTAATTTTACAATAAAGTGCATAGGATCTTAGATCAAATTTATGTCAATCAAAGAAAGGATTAGTCTACTATTGAGGCTACCAAAGAATAAGCTAAAGGGTAAAAGAGTTTAACTAAGATTATGGACAAGGGTAGGTCAAAAGAGGGTATGAAACAAGGCTATCAAAGAAATGTCTATATCATCTCCTAAACTCACACTCTTTTTTTCATTTTGAACACACACCAGGCAAGTTCTAGCATTAAATGCAGTTAGGATTATACAAATATCTGACACCACACGCGGCACATGCTCAACTCACATAGGATTATCATAGACACTCACCCAAATAATTGCATGAATTCTACATAAATCCACCAAGTAGAAGTCATAATCATGAGCCTACATTTTTCAAAAGAAGTAATTCAAACAATCAACATGCTTTTACAACCAAAACAGTTGCATCATGCAGTCAAATATAGCACCAACAAGAATATCTTATTTATTCCTAACACAAAAAATTCTAAAATTACCCTAAAAATGGGAATTTACCCACCCCACACTTAAAAATCTACTTTATCCCTAAAGTATACTTAAAGTAGAGATATAAATACTCTCTGAGACATCTAGGCCTAGCTAGTTGCATCTTTATACATCGGGAGGTTTCGGTAGACCCCATACTTAGGCTTCAACATGCTTCTTAGATTGGTCATTCTAGTACTCATACTTTCCATCAACTTGGGACTCAACAATAACAAAAACTAGAGAAGAAAAACTAACATACTAAAAACAAACGTACCTACATAACTTGGGTTACCTTCTAAGCAACACTTTATTTAGTGTCTAGCACGACCCATATGAACATAACCATATTCTTTCATTCTTTTACTCACACTTGTAGGCCATCTTCTTATTCATTTTTTACATTTTGAGTGTCAACTCAAAAGGTCAACAACTTTCTTAACTTTAGCCTTTTTAGGCCCATTAATTTGTATTCTATCAAAATTAGGTGTTCGAGGCTTGGGCCGCTCAATGAGGCAGTCCAAAGAGGTTTTTTGTTGAATAGAATCCTCTTCAATCACACTAATCATGCACAAGTCTTTGTAGTGGGATAGTACATTGAGCGTTTTGTACACTTTGAATATTCCCTCATTATTATCTAGCCTCATTTTGAGTATTTCCTCTCTCATATCTATTAAAGCTCCTCCTATTGATAATAATTGATGTCCCAGGATAATTGGCCCATATTTGTCTTCTTGAAAATCTAAATCAATAAAGTCAACAGGAATAATAAATTTACCAATCTTCATGAGTACATCCTCTATAACTCCTTTAGGGTGGGCTACGGTCTCGTTTGCTAGCTGAAATAGCATAGAGATTGGTTTACGCTTTCCTAAGCCCAATGTGTTGAATAAATATAGGGGCATCAAGTTTATTCTTTCCCCTAAGTCACTGAGTTAATGGATCACCTCACTATTATCAATTTGAATGAAGAGAGTGAACTTCCCAGAGTCCTTAAGCTTTTTTAGCAGCTTTTGAGTCACCAGAAAGATACATACTTTAGTACATACTACTCTCTCAGCATCCTACATATTATCCCTATTAGAAACCATATCCCTCAAGTGCTTAGCTTACTTGGGATTTATTTGCAAATATCTCTGAATGTGTCAAAGATCTTCTTGAGGCATACATCCTCCTATGTTTTTCTCAGAACTTGTGGCAAAGGTAGTTGTGGAATCTTCTTCTTTTCTTCAACAACCTTTTTTGAGTACTCAAACTTCCTCAAATTTTTAGCAACTTCCTTAGACACCTTTGGGGGATTAACTCTACATCAACCTCCTTAGTTTTCATTGAAGTTCTACGCTCATCTCTTTCCCACTCCTCAATGTGATTGCCATGATTTGTTTTGGCTTTTTAGTATTACTTGGAAACCCATATTATGTCCTGGTGCTTTGTGATACTGCTATCTAACCTACCGACAACTCCAAGTTCTTTGTAGCCACTTATTCACTTTTTATATCTGTTGTCAATTGTGCTTGAGCAGCTAAATTCTATTTCATTATCTGTTCAAGATTCCTATTTATGGCCTGATTCACTTGAGCTTATGGTTACTGAAACTGCTATTGTTGGGCACTCCTTTTCTGATTTAGTGGTTGTGTCTTCCACTTGATATTGTACGCGTTCCCATAGTTAGGCCTCTAAACATTTCCTACAAACATTACAGACTCTGGATTTGTAGCATATATATCTGTAGAATAAATACTATTTCTATTCACAACACACCAATTACTTGTCTACTGAATGGTATTCACTGTGGCTACAGGTAGTGTAGTACCCAATTTCTTGTTGTTGAATTCTGTAGTCAACTAATTTTTTAATACAACAATCTGAGAAGATATTTTAGTAATTTGATCCACCACCAAAGAACGTGCAATCTGTTTAGTAGCACTCTTTGAGTCTGAATACCACTCTGGGTTTCTTTATGCAATCTGGTTAAATAAAGTATATAGCTCATTATAGTCATCTCAAAAGCTTGACCACCTGCAGCTAAATCTAGCAAAATCTTTGTATTATGGTAAAGTGCCTAAACAAAATTATGAGCTAATACCTCACTGGACTGTTGATGGTGTGGACAGTCCTATAAAAGATCCTTGAAATACTCCCAACCATGATATAAATTTTTGTTTGGCTTCTGTTTGAAGCATACAATCTCACTACAAAGTCTCCTAGTCTTTCTAGACTAAAAAAATTGGATGATGAATCTCTGAGATAAATTTTCCCAGGTAGTGATTGAATTTTCCAGCCCAACATTCAAATACTTCTTTGATTTCCCCAATAGTTCAAAGGGAAATATCGTCAGCCTCACATAGTCAATTGATACACTCGTAGGGATGAATGAGTCACTAATCTCCAAAAAGTTTCATTGGTGGACTTGTGGATCTTCATGTGAAAGCCGTGTGAACTATCCACCGGTGATCAGATGATACATCATATTCTATTGGAGCTCAAAATTACCTTGCGCAGCAAGTATTTGAAAGGGGGAGGTCAAGTATATTAGAAGTTGGATTGCGACTTCTCTAACTATCTTGTAGGCTACTTTTTCTTTATCCACGAGGGAAGGATATTCTTAATCTTTTTTCTATTTGCATAGTATGGGGGAGAAGGATTTCTTCTCTACTTCTTTGGTAGAAGCATGGCTTTGGTTTAGGAATTGGTTTAACCAATTCTCTATCCCTTGCCAGCTTACTAGCCTAAATTTTTTCCTGCAAATACAAAAACAAGACCAAGTGTGAAGTACCAAAGAAATCTAAAAAGTAAAACTAAAATAAAAATAGTGGGTAAATTACTAGTCCCCAGTAATGACGCCAAAAACATATAGCGCCTAAGAACATACTCAAGTGTAGATGGCTACACAAGTAGTAAAGTGTCCCTTTCACAAGCCAAGTATCGGTCCCACAAGGACAAGTGTTAAATAACTATCAAATTCCAATTCTACTATAAATACTAGAATGGTGAAACGTAACCAATAGAGTTTTGATTTGTAAAGTAAAGTAAAATAAAATAGTGCATAAAATTAAAGACTTGAGACAATCAATAGAAAAGTCCAGGGTTAAAGCACTTCAATCAATCATAATACATTATAGAACTTTATTTGTTAACTCACATTTCTTTGTTAATTCATAGGGTTTATTTTATGATGATGGTCTCCCAACCTCTAATTGCTTACCTAACTAGGACAATACACCTACATCGTTGAGTGGGGATATTATAGTCCAATTAAGAGGATAAATATGTCATCCTACATATGAATCAAGCAAGGCTTATAGGTATATCCCTATCCTAGATGCTAATTTGAATTCCTTATATCATAAAAGAATAAGAACCCTACTTTGTTCATCCACACGTTCTATCTTCCTATTCCCCCTCCCAAGATCAAAAGGTTGATAATATATGTATTCTAAGGTTAGATACTTCTTTAAATAACTAAAATAAGGATGGACAAAATAAACCCATATGATAACTACTTCAGAAAAAATCAATTCATAATGATAGCGAACATGTTCTTTCCTTAATCCCGTAAAGGGGTGTTTAGCCACAAATCGACATAAATATGATCCAAATTATGGAATACATAATCCAATCTATTAAGAAGCTAAATTTAAAGAATATAAACCCTAAAATATGTTTGTAGAAGGCTCCTCAAGTTCCCAAAGATATCAAAAAGTTTAAAATACTAAGTACAAGTCGTGTATTAATAGGTGTGCAAACTATGCCGTGTGTGACAAATGGTCTAGGACACCTTGCAATTCGGGTTGCAAAAGATCCATGGGGCACTGGATTTAATAATGGAAGAGGTCCGCGGTGCGCCCCAAATGCATGGGCTCTCTGGAATTAGCGTCTCAAAATTTGACCAAGTCTTTTGCTTCCCTCTTCCATCCGTTGCCTTTTGGTGTTGTTTTCCTTTGGTTTACAGCTTTTATTTCATCCATATATCACCATAATAAACTAACCAAATATCTTGCATGATGAAATACAAAAGATAAGAGTTTGAAACAATGCAATGTCCATAACAATGAACTAAAAATAAGAGCTAAGTCTAGGCTAGCCCATGTTGATCTTCAACTTATTGATTTGGCTTTTTACTTAATCCAATTGAACTTTACACATTTTAAACAAGTTATTCCATATATATTTACACATCCAAGACATTAGGAACTCATCCAATAAATTAGAAACCACCACGATAGACTAGAACAACACCTAGCTCAAGTTTGTAAAACTTGTTTTCTCGCCTAGACTCTAAATGACAGATTTGAACCTAAACTTGTTTGTAAACACCTTTACACATTGTAAACACATAGATGATTATTTATAGCATTATTAACACATAAACACATGATTCATCATGCAAATAAGAATAAATAAGCTAGGTTAGTAACACCAAAGTGCATAAATACACCTAACATCAATTTTACAATATAGGTTCAAACCTTGAATTCCTAGATCGCACATTGTTCTTTCTTGTATCACTCAGGTACAACATTGTAGAGTCCTTATTAGTCGAGGACTAGTCATATTATTTATCATTCTTTATATTAATTTACTTCATGTTATTTTAGTTGTCAGAGTTAGTTGGGGACACACCCCAACAAAATATCATGTTTAGAGGCTTTCAAACTATACTACCCCATACTTTTCTTAGTCCTGTTTAGCTCGTAGTGAGTTAAGGGTAAACCACAAAAGTGAATAACTCATGATACATGTACAATTTTCCATCTCTAGACCCACCAAATTGTAAATAATTTAATCAGCTTTCCAATGATACCAATTTTCCCTAAATCTGCTACTCGGTTGAAAAGTTAAGGCACTTTTAGTGGGAAATAGTAGTTCAATGCAATAGAACCGCGTCGCGGTGAAGGGCAGATTCACAATCTTCCTCTATCTAGTGAAGCACCATGATTACACCATATCATAGTAAAGCCCAAAATCCCGTTCGTCCACTTCCAGCAGCCCACCACTTCCCAAGCCCCCAAATCATGAAAAACAGATAATTAAACCTACTCTAAGCATATTACAGTTACTTTTCATCAAATTACTCTCTAAGAAACCCTAGAACCTCAAATTTCAAACCTCAAGAAATCCAAATTTCACTATTCTTTTTCCAAGATAACAAAAAAATCAAGATTCCTAATTCAAGATCTTCAAGAAACAATCTTCAAGAGCACAAATAGAAACTAAAAGTTCAAGGTTATTCAGCCATTCTTTAATTAAGGTATGTGGGGTTTTCAATAAGGATAATTCCTTCATCCTTATGTCTAAAGTTTATTTTTGAAGTTAATTTCACTTGAGTTACATGAGTTTCAAATTAGGGTTCATACCCAAATATTGTTATTTGAAGATTATGATCCAACAAGTAATTTAAATGTTGAATTGCATATCTATTTCCGTATTTATATGCATGTGTCATTATTTTCCTAGATTTGGAAGTGAATTATCAAGATTTTCATTATTTCACATAAACTTTATGATGATTGACATGAATTAGAAGCATGGGTTATTAATCCCTAGTTTCAATGTTGATATTTCAAGAAGATTAAGCTTTTAAGCATCCCATAATTAGTTTATATGTAGATTTTGAACAAGATTTTATATTTTTGATCCTCAACTTAGATATGAAATCCACTTTACAGTTTCATTAAAGTTTATAATGAATAGGTGCATGATTGGTTTTCATTGTAAACCCTTATACTAGTTTTAAAAGTAGATTTCCTACATAATGGGCATATAGATTAAAGGGAGTAGTATTTAGCACTGAGTTGGGTATGTCATCATGCCCCAGAACTATGAGTGAAAGTATTTTCAGATTATCAGATTATTTCGATTTGTATATGGATGACAGTTACAAATGTGATCACTTAGCTTAGGTTATACTCCTTTACAAGTGTACGATAACTCTCCCTAACATGAGGTTTTCCCATATGGGAACTAAACGTTAGAAAATATGATAGATCAAATAGTGTATATCAGTTAGATGAAACTTCCTACAAAAAAGAGTAATCATAATAGAAAAGCTTTTAGAAACTAAGTGTAATGGCTCAAAATTTATTCAGATATTGCTTTACATAAGTCTTTATCTGTGAGATTTCAGCCTTCAGTTCACAAATATAAAAGTGAGTCCTTTCTACACATAGGCCACATGATTTAAGGATAGAACACAAGTACAACTCTTAGGACTAAGTACCATGACCCACTAGATTTATTCACCAAGATTTACTACTCATGATTATGATTCTCAGTTTTCAGTTATTCAAGCTAATGTGAGCCATCTACACTTAGCATGAATTCTTTTACAAATTTATAATAATGTTGAGATATTGTTTTACTTATGAATTCCCACCCACATGCTTAGTACATTCCAGAAGTACAGATCCACATATACGTCTATGTGCAATATTTTTTAATAATGTAGGTTCAGGTGCTCAGTTTCAGCAACATGAGTGATTTTGAGCATCTCCATCTACAACCCGACAGTCGGTGAGTCCTCATAGTTTGGGGACCCATTTATCTAGTTTTTCATCTTATTAGAGTAGTTGATTCAACATTTTTAGTTAGTTTGAGTACGCTGGGGGTTTGTCCCAGTGGCTCTCTATTTGTTAGTAGTAGAGGATTGTCAGACTGCTAGATATAGTTCAGATTTCCAGTATTAATTGTCCAAACTTTTTAGTCTAATATTTTTAGATATTATGTTTAGATAATTTCAACTTAGATCAGATAGACTTTCACACTGATTTTATGTTTATATTTCTCCATTATGAGTTTCAAATTTAGTACAAGTCTTAAAGGGTTATCTTGAGGCCACTCGTAGTCTTGAGCACTGTGTAACATCTCACGACCTATTTTTGGGGCGTTACATAGACACGCAAATAATTAGTTATGTTCTTAGAGAGGTTTTTTAGAATCCTCTAACTATTGATTTGTTCACTTTGGGATTTTATTGAATGACTTCCACATAGTATTTTATTGTTTCCTTCATTCTTTATAGCTTGTGCCAGATCATGGGCTAGCTTGGGGTCACTTGTGGCCTTATGCATCATTACACAACAAGGGGGTAGTCTTCGATAGTGACATTTCCCTTATCAAATACACAACGTACAACCTAAATCCATCAATTCCTAACTATTTCAACCTTCTATTCAAAACCAATACTTGATCTTTTCTAACACAATGACCCATCATCCTAAACTCTTTTCCTAGTTTAGGTATACTCTACACTTTCTCTACAATCCTCCATGAAATCCACGCAAAACTAATTACTCTTTAGTCAACACCAAGGTAACTATCATCCAGAAACTTACCTTATAGATACATAACTAGATATATGTGTGTCATCACCAAATTAGAGTCTGCAATTACACAGTCACTCCATCCAATATCGGTAAGGCTATCCCATCCCAAACTCAATAATCAAGGTAAAATCAAAGTAGAAGAAGAAAGACAAAGAGATAAGCCAACAAATAATGTAAAAAAGTATATTCTCAATGATATATTTGGTTGTCATTATGATAGGCCTCTAATAAAAAATATGATCAAATAGTCTAACGTATCTTAAATACAAATAAAAAAATAATATAAGGAGAGTTTTGGGTAAGATGTGATACTTGTCAGCCGCTACCTTAATCCCTATAAAGCCAACAATACGAGAACACAATTAAAGTTCAACTGCTCAAGGAAATACCAACATGGGAAAAATGAAAAAAAACGCAAGGTTTAGTAAGAAACATGTGTACTTAGAAATTAAATTTGCACTCCAAAAAGTCCAAGCATATCCTAGCAGATAGAGCATTTATCAAAATATTCAAATCAATACATTTAAAGGTAGGAAAATACAAGTTAAACATTCATAAAAATATAGATATTTCACATCAAAAGAGAATATCAGGAATATGGTATATGTTATCCAATCACCATTTTACATGAATAATGCATTCTAAGGAAGAGGAGGTGCACATCCCATAAATACTAGATGTGCCACAACAGTCTCAATGGATCAAGCCACAACAATACTAAATGTCTCATAATATCTCAATTACTAAATAACCCTAGAAAAGGTACAATGAAATATAATGTAGTGATATGAGATGAAAAATACAAGACATAAAAATGAAGAATCAATCACAATAACACAATACAAAAGGAAATAACTAGATGTAATATCAACAATACAAAGTAATGCAATGAAATACAAATGATTTAATATAATGGAACGACAGTGATGTAATGTCTCAAAGTCACATTTCATACATCTTCTAAGCATAAGATTCTAGCATAGGATCTATATGGTGGCCGCAACCCCCATATTATTAAAATATCATCAATCAACCTTGCCGACATATCCCTCGATCAAGATATTTTATAATGTGTCTTATTTTATTTCAAAATTTTAGTGTTTCTTAGTGGTTCCTATTTCATTAATAAGGATGAATAAAATGAGAATGCATGATAACAAAAAATAAATATCATGTAAAAAATAAACTCAATAATCGTAGAAATAAGGTCAAATCTACTCAACTGGCGCAGTTCGTCTTTCCATCTGACATAATAAAAATAACAAATACAGATCGAATTCAAATATATGGCTTCTCAACCCTTAAAAATCACAAAATTCCACAACTCATTGTCGATCATATCAGGAACTGCGCCCACCATCCCCAAACCTTAAAATAAATATATAACATCTATAGAATAGAATGGTCAAAATATATAGAAATAAGAATATAACGCCCTAAATCTAGTACCCGAAATACAACACGGTGCTTATGACCCCAAGGGACCACAAACTAACCCATGATTGATATCTGTACCTATACACTTCATAATATACTTATATAATGTGGAAAACATGAACAATAGGCCATAAGGTTCAACTGAATAGAATATTTGATAAATAATAACATCTATATAGGGTAACAAATACACAAAACAACTGAAATTTGAATTTAAAATCAGAACTAAATCTGAAAGCCTCTAAATACTGTCAAAAATAAGGAGTTGAAGGAACATGTCTCCTACTAACTCCGTCTAGAAAAACTGAACTAAAATAATGAATGAAATAAAATAATATCATCCTCAAATGGATGAGGACTTATTGCAACTCTACGAATGGAATGCTACTGCAGATCTGAAACTCCTGTCTCTGAACCTATGGTGTAACATGAAAGAAAGCAGCATAGCACTAATATTTCAGTACGACTGGTAGTACCGAGTATACTAGTGAGGTAGGCTAAATGCAAAAGGGTTTATATACATGAACAATGCTAACTAACTGACTGATATAAATGTAAGAGTACAAATATGTATACATAGTACTAAAATCATGAATACATGATATCTGGATCTGTACGCTAATACATGGTTTACTATTATCTAACATGACTAATACTAAAATTTTGATAACATGGATGACTGTGTCTGATAGTCCTTAATCTGATAGAACTACCTGAGTTCTGTACTATAACTGAATTGACTGTAATTGATAGTCCTGGTATACATAAATCTAATGAACTATCTGAGTTCTTTTACAGAGACTGGGACTGAAACTATGGGAGGTAGTTGCTTAACCGATATGCCCCAATAACGCATATAGCTAGGTTGGGGTTCAATCTCTGCCCCGACTGGAAAGGTGTTAACACTGCGCCATTGGTAAAGAAAGTTGTGAGTGATCCTTAGCTGGCAGGTACTCAAATGAGAATGGTGGTAACTCTAAACTGAAAGGTTAAGCCATCTTATAAACCCTAATCTAGTAGGTTAAGATGTCTCAACCTACGCTGGCTACATAGTTCTGGAACATAAGGATGACTACTAAGAATCATACCCTAAACTGGCAGGTGAGTTCCTATCCTTGGTTTCACTTGGTGCTAACTTTAACTCCCATCTGAACAGACCGATCATGATTTAAGTGGCTATACATGGACTGAGTAACTAACTTTTGTTGACTGATAGAATAGTACTACTATATGAGAATTTATTAAGATCATGAGAATTTTGAGATTTCCTTAGTCACATGACTGACTGAGTTCTATGTATCATGGCTTGAATGAGATTATCATGATAACGTGACATGGCTCTAGGCACACAACTATATTTTTTGGGTACTAGTACCCCCAAGACTCGATGGAAGGAAACTGACACACATAACTGACTTGATCATAAAATGGAGTCCGCAATTCACCATATCATAAGTAGGGGATTTCACACTAAGAATAGTTCTCAACATCTTACGTATGGATGGGAAATTCATACAACATGTGTATACTTGCATAGATTCAATATCACGCTTAATCCATATCACAACAACGACGCATATCAATCACATGGAATTCATGTGAAATCATAAAGCATAGAGCATGGACTTGTCATTTAAGCACTATTAAATTATAAGACATGAATTCTATCATCCTACGCCTTTTATCAAACACTTTGCATGCATTCTTTTAGCTTAGGTGTGTTTTCATTAATTTTCCTATTTTAAACCACATAAAGTTCATCGATTTTAACTAACGAATACATATGCTTCATGAAAACACCTTTAGATTTCATCTTGAAACTTAAACAACAATCATAAACATATACATGGTCATATCACAACAAGAAAATCATAATATAAAATTTAAAACATGGTTCTTGAGCTCTATGAATGAAATGGATCCATAGATGAACACTATGCATGACTTAGATGGAAGATTCTGAATGATTAATGGAGAAATTTACCTGAACTTGACCCCAATTGAAAACCGTAATATTTTCTTGAGAGAATTTTGAGTAAAAGAGTATGTTTTTGTGAAATAAGGGTTTAATTCCATGTTTATGGAATATATATAGGGGCTGAAAGATGACCCAAATACCTCTCTAGATTTGTTATTTAATTTTTGTGAAAATTACCTAATTTGGGCCCTTGGTGTGATGTGGAGATATTGCGTTGCCCCTAATTTGGGACCTAAAAACTCACCACAACACTGTGGAATCACGAAGAGACACTAGAAATTGACAAACGTCATTTTGTCTTATGGCGCGACGCGCCACTGACTGAAATGACACTGCTGAAACTTTAAATCGCCATAGCTTCTTCATCGAGTGTCCGTTTTAGGCGAATTTGGTATCGACGGAAAGCTTATTAAATTATCTAAAATTTGAAGGTATAAATTGGCCAAAATACCACCTGTAAACTAAGTTATACTCGTTCAAAGATGACCTATATAAAATCACACATAAAAACTTAGTGGATTCAAAAGTTCTTAGCTTGGCCTACTCTAAGTGACTCTTATGAACATGATTAAAACATCATAAGGTGTATTATCACTAGGATACTCATCCTAATTCATGTACTCCAATATGAATCATTGGATAGAAGGTTTCATGTGTCAGAACAACGGTTTATTTTCTAGCTTAGAAATATATGGGGTATTACAATATCTCCCCCTTAGAAACATTCGTCCTCAAATGAGACTGAATGAAATGGGGATAGATAATAAAATGGAGTACATGCAATACATACACTACTGGAATGTGATCTAATGACTGACATGACTGATAAGCTAAACATATCATGCTGGACATGCATATCTGATGTATGAGTAACTGATTATGAATGCATAACTGAGATTTCTGATAACTGAGTTCTCCTAATGAGAATGCATATTTGATGTATGAGTATACACTAGACTGATACATGAATGCATAACTAAATATGCAATGGTACTTGAAACCAGATTTGTGATGAAACGTGAGCATGAACTGAATACCAAGTTATATAGAATACTGAACGTGATATTGAATAAGCTTAAGGAGTACTGTTACCTTGAGCTTGATCTGGATTGGTGGAGAAGAGGTGAGGATACTTGGTATGGATTTTTGCTTCTACTTCCCAAGTAGCTTCCTCAATGGACTGATTTTGCCAAAGAACTTTGACTAGAGGGACTTCTTTATTCCTCAGTATACGAGTCTAATAGTCTAGAATTTCAACCGAAATTTTCTCATAAAAAAGATTGTTCTGACTGTAAATGCTCTGAATAGGGACTACGACTGATGGATCACCTTTACACTTCTTTATCAAAGAGACAAGAAAGACTGGATGAACTGAGGCTAGATCTGAAGGCAATTCGAGCTCATAAGCTACCTTGCCTAAGCGACTGTGAATCTTAAAGGGACCGATATATCAGGGACTGAGCTTTCCCTTCTTGCCGAACCGCTTCACTCCCTTGATGGGGGAGATCTTTAGATAGACATATTCATCGACCTCAAACTTAAGATCCTTTTTACAAACGTCAGCATATGACTTCTGTCAGCTCTAAGCAGCCCAGAGTCTTTCTCTGATTAATTGGACTTTCTCTAAGGTGTTGAATACTAAGTCAGGCCCTATGACTGAGGGCTCACTAACTTCGAACCACACAATTGGAGATCTGCACCTCCTTCCATAGAGAGCTTTAAATGGAGCCATTTTAGTAATTAAATAATATCTATTATTGTATGCAAACTCAATCAAAGGCAAGTGGTCATCCCAACTTCCCTTAAAATCAATTGCACACTCCCTTAGAATATATTCAAGAGTCTGAATGGTCCTTTTTGCTTGACCATCTATCTGAGGATGAAAAGCTATACTGAGATAAACTTGGGTACCAAGACCCTTTTGGAATATTTTCCAGAAGTAAGAGGTAAACTGGGTACCTCTGTCTGAGATGATACATAATGGAACACTGTGTAATCTGACCAACTCCTTTATATAGAGTTTGGCATAATCCTCAGCTGAATAAGAGATCTGGACTGGAAGGAAATAGGCTGACTTGGTCATTATATCTACAATGACCCAAACTGAATCATGCTGATGATGAGTTTGAGGCAAACCTATCACGAAGTCCATGTTCACTTCTTCCCATTTCCAAGTAGGAATGGTGAACTCCTGCATAGAACCACTAGGTTTTTGATGCTCTATCTTAACCTGCTGATATGTAGGGCACTTAGCCATAAATTTTACAATATCTCTCTTCATCCTACTCTACCAATAGATCTCCCATAGGTCATGGTACATCTTAGGGCCCCCTGGATAAATAGTGTATTACACACCATGCACTTCTGTAGGAATTCGCTGCTTTAAATCATCTACACCTAGAACACAGAGATGACCCTGACAACAAATGACATCATCTCCCCTTAGGAGAAAACCTCTACTTTCTAATTTTTACCTAACTCTTTTATCTTTACAAGGCTAGGATCCCTGTCTTGCTTTTGTTTCACCTCAGAAACTAGAGATGACACTCAACTATCCTGAACACATACACCACCCTCTGAAGAATAGACTAAGCAAAAACCTAGTTTGACAAGTTTATGGATTTCCTAAGCTATTTTCTTCTGGCTACCCTAAATCTGAGAAACACTACCCATGGAGAGTGTACTGAGAGCGTCGGCCACAGTGTTGGCCTTGTTCAAATGATAAAGAACACTCATGTCATAATCTTTTAAGACCTCTAACCACCTTCTCTGACGAAGATTGAGATCGTTCTAAGAAAAAACATATTAGAGACTCTTATGATCTGTGAAGACATCTATATGAACTTCGTATAGATATTGCCTCCAAATCTTCAAGGCAAATACTATGGCTGCTAACTTAAGATCATAACTAGGATAATTCTTCTCATAGGGATTTAAATGCCTGGAGGTGTAGGATATGACCAAACCATGCTACATGAGGACACAACCCAAACCTACTTTGGATGCATCATCGTATACTATGAGCCCATCTAAACCATCAGGAAGAGCTATGGGTGGAGCTGAGGTAGGTAGAGTCTTCAATTCCTGAAAAATCTCCTCGCAAGGATCTGTCCGCTGAAACTTGACCTTCTTCTAATTCAATCTGGACATGGGGATGCAATAGAAAAAAATCCCTCAACAAACTGCCTGTAATAGCCATCCAAACCTAAGAAACTACTGAAATCTGATGGAGAGACAGGGCGAGGCCAGTTTCTTACTGCTTTGGTCTTCTGAGGATCTACTCTAATGCTATCACAAGAAATAATATGGCCAAGGAATGCTACTAAACTTAGACAAAACTCACACTTGCTGAATTTGTCGAATAGCTGGTGATCTCTGAGAGACTGAAGAATAATTCTGAGATAGACTAAATGATCACGCTCTGTGCGGGAATAGACCAGGATATCATAGATGAAGACTATAACAAACATGTCCAAGTAATTCTTGAACACATAGTTCATCAAGTCAATGAAAGTGGCTGGGGCATTGGTAAGATCAAAGGACATAACTAGAAATTCAAAGTGACCATACTGAGTATGAAAAGCTATCTTTTGGATGTCATATTCTCTAACTTTAAGCTGATGATAGAATGATCTGAGGTCTATCTTGGATAAATAACTGGCACCCTAAAGTTGGTCATACAAGTCATCTATTCTGGGAAGAGGATACTTGTTCTTGACTGTAACTTTGTTGAGCTGATGGTAATCAATAAGTATCCTGAGAGAACCATCTTTGTTGCACACGAATAAGACTGGTGCACCCCACGGGGAAATACTACATCTAATGAATCCCTTATCTAAGAGATCCTTCAACTGATCCTTCAGTTCTTTGAGTTCTGCTGGTGTCATTCTGTATGGCATAATAGAAATAGGTTGAGTATCTAAAATAAGGTCAATGTTGAAGTCTATTTCTCTTTCGGGAGGAATGCCTAAAAGATCTTTGGGAAAGACATTTGAATATTCGTTAACCATTAGGATTAATGCAAATGTAGGAGATTCAAAACTAGAGTTTTTAACATGAATGAGATGATAAACACATCCCGTAGAAATTATTTTTTTTACCCGAAGGTAGGAAACAAGCTGACCCCTGAAAGATAAAGTACTACCCTTCCACTCTAGGACAGGTTCATTCGGGAACTAAAATTGAACTATCCTATTTCTACAGTCGACTTGGCATAGTAGGAATAAAGCCTATCCATACCAAGAATGACATCAAAATCAGTCATCTCTTACTAGACTAAATTTGCTGATGTGGCTTTTTGAAATATCATAATCGAGCAGTTCCTCTATACCTACCGAGATAAGATGGTTTTACCACTGGGGTAGAGACTAAAAAGGGCTCTACTAAAATTTTGAGACTGATTCTAAAATTGCCTACTATATAAGGCATAACAAAAGAAAAGGATGCACCTAGATCTAGCAAAGCGTAAACAAGAACATGGAAAATATGCAACGTACCAGTAACGACATCATGAGAATTTTCCTGATCCTATCTGGCCTAAAGAGCATAGAGTTTGTTTAGGCGTTGCCTACTAGCAACACTGGAAGTGGTACCCTGCTAATTTGGGTAATCTGGATGGGCTGTGGAATAATTCTGCTGACCCTGTAGACCAGACTACAGACGCTCTCTAATCTTGTGGTATAGCTTGACACATCTAAAATAAACATCCCTACTAGCTCTACAGGTACCCTTGTGGTTCTTATCCCAAGTCTAACACAGGGGATTAGTTCTGGCACTGCTGACACTGCCCTGAGACTTAGAACCTGGTGCTCGATCTCTGAATTTTGGCACTGGGGCACTGGCGGAGGAAGGAGCTAGAACTATTTGCTTAGGATGAAACTGCGAATAGTTTCCTCCTTCTGATTTGTGTTGAGCAAAACTAAAACTGCCTGATCTTGCTCTCTTATTCTGCCTCTCCCCCGTCCTAATTTTTGCTTCTCTATTTGATAAGCATGGGTCATGAGCCTGGCTAAAGTCATATCACTATTCATCATCACAAAAATACACTCATTTACGATGCTATCATTCACTCCTGACATAAACTTGCTCATCTTAGCCCTGTTGTCTGCAACCACATGAGGGGCATATCTAGCTAGCTGAGTAAATCTGAGAGAATACTCTTTAACTGTCATATTTCCCTGCCTGAGGTTGATGAACTCCAGAATTTTTTCCTTCCTCAGCTCTTAGGGAAAGAATCTGTCTAAGAAAGTCGTGACAAATTCCTCCCACTCTATAGGACCTACACCATCTACCCTCTCGGACTTCCATTATTTGTACCAAGTGTGAGAAACATCCTATAAATGGTATGCAGCTAACTCGACACTCTGACAAAAAGTAACTCCCATGATATTTATGACCTTCTAGACTTGGTAAATGAATTCTTGAAGGTCTTCATCAGACTTAGACCCAAAGAAAGATGAAGAGTTTATTCGGGTGAAGTCCCCAATCCTAGCTGTGGCTGAGTTGGCCACTGGATTGGCTGGAATAACTGGTGGCCATTTATTTTGGGTAGCCACAGACTGAATAAGTGTGTTGAATGTGGCCCTAAACTCCGCATGAAAATATGTTCGCCCAAAGGATCTTCGGGCAGAGGAGCGGCCTGGTTTCTTCTCTTTGGAGGCATATTCTGAAATAAGAGAAGAACGAATTAGGCTGAGAGTTTAAGTTGAGATTATTCTCACTAGAACTACATGAATACTGAAAGATGGGAAACTATTCCTAAAACATCTCATAGCCTCTTGCACATAAATGTGGCGCACAACATACCCATGCATAAGACTCTACTAGATGCAGCTTTTAGATATCCTAGGACTCTATTGAACTATAGACTCTGATACCAAATTCGTAACACCCCAAATCTGGTACCCAAAATACTATATGGTGGTTATGACCCCAAGGGACAACAAGCTAACCTATGATTGATATCCGTACCTATACACTACATAATATACTTGTTGAATGTGGAAAACATGAACAATAGGGCATAAGGTTCAACTGACTAGAATATCTGATAAATAATAACATCCATATAGGGTAACAAATACCAAAAACAACTGAAAGCTAAATCTAAAATTTGAACTAAATCTAAAAGCCTCTAAATACAGTCTGAAATAAGGAGTTGAAGGAATATGTCTCCAACTAACTCCGTCTAGCAAAACTAAACTAAAATATTGAGTAAAATAAAATAATATCGTCCTTTAATGGAAGAGGACTCACTGTAACTCTGCGACTGGAATGCTACTGCTGATCAGGAAGTCGTGTCTCTGAACCTATGATGTAAAATGAAAGAAAGCACCATAGTGCAAATGTTTAAATATGACTGGGAGTACTGAGTATATAAGTGAAGTAGACTAAATACAAAAGGATTTACATGCATGAACAATGCTAACTAACTGACTGATATAAACGTAAGAGTACAAACATGCATACATAGTAACTAAAATCGTGAATAAATGATATCTAGATCTGTACGCTAATACATGGTTTACTGTTATATAACTTGATAGATACTAAAATTTTGATAACATGAATGACTGTGTCTGACAGTCCTGAATCTAATAGAACTACCTAAGTTTTGTACTGTAACTAAATTGCCTGTAACTGATAGTCCTGGTATACTGAAATCTAAAGAACCGTCTAAGTTCTTTTACTAAAAATGGGACTAAAATTGTCGGAGGTAGTTTCTCAACTGACATGCCCCAATAATGCATATAGCTAGGTTGGGGTCCAATCTCTGCCCCGACTGGAAGGGTGTCAATACCGCACCACTGTTAAGGACAACTTTGAGTGACCCTTAGCTGGCAGGTACTCAAATAAGAACGGTGGGAACCCTAAACTAAAAGGTTAACCCACCTCATCAACCCTAATCTGGAATGTTAAAATGCCTCAACCTACGTTGGCTACGTAGTTCTGGAACACAAGGATGACTACTAAGAATAACACCCTAAACTAGCAGGTGAGTTCCCATCCTTGGGTTCACTCGATGCTAACTTCTACTCCCATCTGAAGAGACTAAACATGATTTAACTAGATGTACATGGACTGAGTAATTGACTTCCGTTGACTAATAGAATAGTACTACTAGCTAAGAATTTATTGAGATCATGTGATTTGTGAGATTTTCTGAGTCACATGACTGACTGAGTTCTATAAATCATGACTTGACTTAGATTATCGTGATAACGTGACATGGCTCTAGGCACATAACTATATTTTTTGGGTATTAGTTCCCCCAAGATTCGATGGATGGAAACTGACACACATACCTGACTTGATCATAAAATGGAGTCCACAGTTCACCATATCATTAGTAGGGGATTTCACAGTAAGCATAGTTCTCAACATCTTATGTATGGAAGGGAAATTCATACATCATGTGTATACTTACATAGTTTCAACATCATACTCAATCCATATCACAACAACGAAGCATATCAATCACGCTGAATTTATGTGAAATCATAAAGCATAGAGCACGGACTTGTCATTTTAGCACTATTAAATCATGGGACATGAATTATATCATCCTAGGCCTTTTATCAAACACTTTGCATGCATTCTTTTAGCTTAGGTGTGTTTTCATGAATTTCCCCATTATAAACCGCATAAAGTTCATGGATATCAACTAACGAACACATATACTTCATGAAAACACCTATATATATCATCTTGAAACTTAAAAAAGAATCATCAACATGTACATGGTCATATCACAACAAGACAATCACAATATAATATTTAAAACATGGTTCTTGAGCTCTATGATTGAAATGGATCCATAGATGAATATTATGCATACCTTAGATGGAAGATTCTTGATGATTGATGGAGAAATTTGGTTGAACTTAAATCCCCAATTGAAAACCCTAATCTGTTCTTGAGAGAATTTTGAGAGAAAGAGTATGTTTTGGTGAAATAAGGTCTTAACTCCATGTTTATGGAATATATATTAAGGTGGAAAGATGACCCAAATACCCCTCTATATGTGCCAATAAATTTTATTGAAATTTACCTGATTTGGCCCCCTGACGTGATATACAGATATCGCGTCGCCCTCTTTTATGACCTAGAAACTCATTGCAATGTGGTGGAATTGTGGAGTGACACTGGAAATTAACAAAGGTCATTTTGGCTTATCGCGTGACACTATACTAACTGAAATGACGCTACTGAAACTTTAAATCGCCATAACTTCTTCACCGGGTGTCTTTTTTAGACGAATTTGGTATCGATGGAAAGCTTATTCAATAATATAAAATTTGGAGGGTATAAATATGACAAAATACCACCTATAAACCAAGTTATGCTTGTTCAAAGATGACCTATGTGAAATCACACACAAAAACTTGGTGGATTCAAAAGTTCTTAGCTTGGGTTACTCTAAGTAACTCTTATTGTAACTCCCCGATTTTCTGAACCAGAATGCAACACCGTGCCTATGACCCCAAAGGATCACAAGCTAACCTATGACTGATATCTTTACTTGTACACTGCAATATATAATGTAATAATGTAGAAAACATGAACATGTAGGCCATAAGGTTCAACTAAATAAAGAATCTGTAAAATAGTAACATCCATGTGGGTGAAGGATACCCAAAAAAACTGTAAAATGAATTAATTCTGGACTAAATCTGAAAGCCTCTAAATATTATCTGACTAAGGAGTTGAAGGAACATGTCTCCAAATAACTCTAAAAAAATTGAAAACCAACTAAAATAAATAATGAATCAAATCATAATATCCTCGAATAAAGAGGACTCAGTATAACTCTGCGACTTGAAATGCTACTGGTACTGCTAATCTGGAGCTCGTGTCTCTGGACCTATGGTGTAACATGAAAAGAAAGCACCATAGCATAAATTCGTTAGTATGAGGAATGTACTGAGTATACGAGTGAGGTAGGCTAAATATAAATAGGGTCTACATGTATGAACAATGTCTACTAATTGACTGATTTCAACGTAAGAGTACAAACATGCATACACAGTTACTGAAATTGTGGGTGCATGATAGCTAGTCCTGTATGCTAATATATGGTTTACTGATGGCTAACATGAATGATACTAAAATTCTGATAACATAGGCAACTGTATTTGATTGTCCTGATAAACTGAAATATGAAGACCTATCTGAGTTCTTTTACTGAGACTGACTCTAAAACTATGGGAGGTGGTTGTTTAACTGACATTCCCCAATAATGCATATACCTATATTGGGGGTCCAATCTCTGCCTCGACTGGAGGGGTGTCAATACCATGTCACTAGTAAGGATAGTTGTGGGTGACCCTTAGCTGGCAGGTATTCAAAAGGAGAATGGTAGGCACCCTAAATAGACAGGTTAATCCACATTATCAACCCTAATCTAAAAGGCTAAGATGTTTCAACCTACATAGCTATGTAGTTTTGGAACACAAGGATGACTGCTAAGAATCACACCCTAAATTGGTAGGTGAGTTTCCATCATTGGGTTCACTTGGTGCTAACTTATACTACCATCTGAAGAGATGAAAATGATTTAACTGATGGTACATGGACTGATCAACTGACTTCCATTGACTGACGTAATAGTACTACTATCTGAGAGTTAACTGAGATTATGAGATTCTGAGGTTTCCTAGGTCATGTGACTGACTGATTTTTATAGATCGTGGCTTGACTGAGATGATCGTGAAAACATTACATGGCTCTAGGCACACAACTATGTTATTCAAGTACGAATAACCCCAAGAATCGATAGAAGGAAACTGACACACATGACATAACTTGATCCCAAGATTTGAGTCCACAATTCATAATATCATAAGTAGGGGATATCATATTTCATATAGTTATTCAACATCTTAAATATCTTAGGGAATGCATAGATGTATTTTGTGTACATATTTTATATCTCCATTATCTTACATGATTCATACCATAACAATTGCAATACATGAAAAGCATAGAATTCATATTGAAGGATTTAACTTACATGGACTTGTCATTTAGACATCATAGAATCATACAACATGAATTTCTAGCATCCTAAGAATTTGATCAAACACCTTGCACTCATTCTTTAAGGCATAGGTGGGTTTCATACTTGCACCATATTAAAACACCTAAAGTTCATGGTTTTCAATTAACAAACATATATATTCCATGTAAACACCTTTATATATCACATTAAAACATAAATGACAAAAGTAAACATTTACATACTCATATCACCACAAAAATGTTAAAAAATAATATTCAAAACATGGTTCTTGAGCTCTATGAACGGACTGAATCCATAGAAGAACACTACGCATACCTTAGAAAGGAAACCTTGATGATTTGCTAGAGAGTTCTTGGATTGGGAAACTTAATTCTCGATTATCTTGGAAAAAGGATTGAATCCTACTTTTGAGAGATGAGTTTGATGGAAACCCTAATCTTGTCGTTGAGAGCGTAAGAGAGGGTTTTTGAGATGCTTAACTTAAGACAAATGGGAAAAATTACGCCTCTTTAGGTTTATAAGTCGTGGGAGGTGAAGGAAATGACCAAAATACCTTTATGAAATTAATTCCCAGTTGCTAAAAAATCATAGCTGATGACATTGGTGATAGGGTGTCAGACTTGTGATAAGTTGTCAAAAATGTCGTCAGTTTTGTGATAAGTTATCACAAATGTCATCACTTGGGAGCTGGTTTTGTCCTAAGGCTGACGACCTTCGTGATAGGGCATCACAAATGTGATGAGCCATTATGAATGTCATCATTTAAGAGCTGCTTTCTGTCTAAGGCTGACGAACTTTGTGATAGGGTGTCACAAATGTGATAAGCTATCACGAATGTCCTCACACTATTTCCAGCCTGACATGCTGGAGTAAACTAGGCATAACTCTTTTCTCTGATATCGTATTTAGGCAAAATTAGTACCGTTGGAAAGATAATTCAATTATATATCTGTTAATAGGTCATGAGCTCAAAAATTCCAAGTAAATGAGAGATATACTTGTTTAAATTTGACTATACCAATATCCTTATCAAGAATTTGATCGGTGAGGAATGTTTTTATTCGCCTATTGGCTTAGATTTATTTGAGGCCTTAATACACCTCAACATTGAAATTAAAACTACCAAATCCCTAATATTTAATACTCATGAGTTTAAAGCATGGTCTTAATATTGGTCTAAATTTTTAGGGTATTACAATATCTCCTCCTTGGAAACATTCTTCCTCAAATGATGACTGATTGAGAGGGCAGAAAAGATAAAATGATGCATACACTGATCATGCTTAACTAGCACAAAATTTTAGGACTGAAATGAATTCTAAAATAAATGTAGCAAAACTAAACATGCATATCCGATTCATGATTGATAAGCTGAACTCATGAATGCATGACTGATGTTTGGATGAACTAAAATTTCTCGCAATGAGAATCCATATCTGATGCGTGATCGCTTGACTGAACTGATACATGAATGCATGATAAGTTATGAAATGATACTTGATACCAATTTTATTCTAGAATTTTGAATATGTAACTGAATAAGCTTAAGGAAAATGGTTACCTCGAGCTAAGTCTAAATTAGTGGAGAAAAGATGAGGGTACTTGGTTCGCATGTCTTCTTCTACTTCCCAAGTAGCTCCCTCCATGGACTGATTCCGCCAAAGAACCTTGACTAGAAGGACTTCTTTGTTCCTCAGCCTACCAGTCTGATAGTATAGAATTTCAACTAAAATCTTTTCATAAGAGAGGCTATTCTGAATGTCAACGCTCTGAATAGGGACTACAACTGCTGGGTCACCTATGAATTTTTTGAGCAAAGAGACATGGAAGACTGGACGAACTGAGGCCAGATCTGAAGGCAATTCGAGCTCATAGGCTACCTTGCCAAAGCGACTGAGAATCCTAAAGGTACAGACATATCAGGGACTGGGCTTTCCCTTCTTGCGAATCTCTTTATTTCCTTAATGGGAGAGATCTTTAGATAGCTATAGTCATCGACCATGAATTTAAAATCCTTTCTAAGAACATCTGTATAAGACTTCTGTCGGCTCTGAGCAGCCCAGAGTCTATCTCTGATCAACTGAACTTTCTCAAAGGAATCGAATACTAAGTCAGGCCTAATGACTGTGGCTTCACTAAATTTGAAACAAACGATCAGAGGCCTACATCTCCTACTATAGAGAGCTTTGAATGGAGCTATCTGAATATTGGAAGGATAGCTGTTGTTGTATGCGAACTCAATCAAAGAAAAGTGGTCATCCCATCTTCCCTTGAATTCAATTACATACGCCCTTAGCATATCTTCTAGAGTCTGAATGGTCCTTTCTGCTTGACCATCTGTCTAAGGATGAAATGTTGTACTGATATGAACTTGGGTACCAAGACCCTTTTGGAAAACTTTCTAGAAGTGAGAGGTGAACTGGGTACCTCTGTATGAGATGATAGATAGTAGAACACCGTGTAATCTCACCAACTCCCTGTTATAGAGTTTGGCATAATCCTCAGCTGAGTAAGAGGTACGAATTGGAAGGAAATGAGCTGACTTGGTCATTCTGTCTACAATGACCTAAAATGAATCATGTTAATGACGTGTTCTAGGCAAACCCGTCACAAAGTCCCTGTTCACTTCTTCCTACTTCCAAGTAGGAATAGTGAACTCCTGCATGGAATCACTAGGTTTCAGATGCTCAATCTTAACCTGTTGACATGTAGAGAACTTAGCCACAAACTCTGGAACGTTCTTCTTTATCCCACTCCATTAATAGATCTCCCACATGTCTCGGTACATCTTTGTGGCCCCTATACGAATAGACTATCGCGCACTATGCGCTTCTGGAAAAATTTGCTGCCTCAAGTCATCTACACCGGGAACACACACACGACCCTGACAATAAAGAACACTATCTCTCCTTTGGGAGAAAACCTCTACTTTTTAACTCTGAACTGACAATTTTAGCTTGATAAGGCTAGGATCCCTGTTTTGCTTCTATTTTACCTTAGAAACTACAGATGACTCAGAACTACTCTAAACACATACACCACCCTCTGAAGAGTGGACTAAACGAACGCCTAGTCTGGCAAGATAATAAATCTCCTGAGCTAATTTCTTCTTACTATCCTCAACATGGGAAACACTAACCATGGACAATCTACTGAGTGCGTCGGTTACTACATTGGCCTTGCCAGAATGATAAAGGACATTTATGTCATAATCCTTCAAGTGCTCTAAATACTTTCTCTGATGAAGATTAAGATCATTCTGGGAAAAGACATACTGAAGTATCTTATGATCTATGACGACATCTACATGAACACCATATAGATAATGCCTCCAAATCTTTAAAGCAAAGACAACTGCTGCTAACTCAAGGTCGTGAGTAGGATAATTCTTCTCATGGGGCTTTAACTATCTGGAGGCGTAGGATATGAATCTACCATGCTGTATGAGGACACAACCTAAACCTATTCTAGATGCATCGCAATGTACTACAAATCTATCAAAACTGTCGAGAAGTGCTAAAACTAGAGCTGAGGTGAGTCGAGTCTTCAACTACTGAAAACTCTTGTCGCAAGGTTCTGACCACTGAAACTTGACCTTCTTCAGAGTCAATCTGGTCATAGGAGATGCAATATAAGAAAATCCCTTGACAAACCATCTGTAATAGCCAGCCAAACCCAAGAAACTCTTGATATCTGATGGACAAACAGGGCGAGGCCAGTTTCTTACCGCTTTGGTTTTCTAAGGATCTACTCTAATTCCAACACCAAAAATAATATGGCCAAGGAATTCTACTGATCTTAGCCAAAATTCACACTTACTGAACTTGGCAAACAACTGGTGATCCCTGAGAGTCTGAGAACAATTATGAGATGGTTTGAATGATCACGCTCTGTATGATAATAGACAAGAATATCATCTATGAAAAAATGATGAATATGTCCAAGGACTTCTTAAACACCTATTTCATTTAGTCCAAGAAAGCTATAGGGTCATTGGTAAGACCAAATGACATGACTAGAAATTTGAAGTGACCATATCGAGTACGAAAAGCTGTCCTTGAGATGTCACATTCTCTAACTCTGAGCTGATGATAGAATGAGCTAAGGTCTATCTTGCAGAAATAACTGGCACCCTAAAGTTGGTCAAACAAGTCATCTATTCTAGGAAGCGAATACCTTTTATTGACCATGACTTTATTGAGATGACGATAATCAATACACTTTCTGAGAGAACAGTCTTTCTCGCACATTAATAAGACTGGCGCACCCCATGGGGATACACTGGGACTAACAAATCCATTATCTAAAACTTTCTTCAACTGATCTTTTAGTTCCTTGAGTTCTGCTGGTTCCATTCTGCATGTAGAAATAAAAATAGGCTGAGTATCTAGGAGAACGTCTATGCTGAAGTCTATTTCCCTTTCGAGAGGAATGCCTAGAAGGTCTTCGGGAAAGACATCTGAATATTCATTAACCACTGGGACTGATTAAAGACTAAGAGATTTAGAACTGGAATCCTTAACAAGCATGAGATGATACACACAGCCCTTAGAAATCATTTTCCTTGCCCGAAGGTAGGAAACAAGCTGACCCCTGAAAGACAAAGTGCTACCCTTCCACTCTAAGACAGGCTCATTCAGGAACTGAAAATGAACTATCCTATTTCTATAGTAGACTGTGGCATAGTAGGAGTAAAGCCAATCCATGCCGAGAATGACATCAAAATAAGTCATCTCTAAATTAACTAAATCTGCTGACATGGTTTTCTAAAATATCATAACCGGGCAGTTTCTGTATACCCGCTAAGCTATGATGGTTTTACCCGTTAGGGTAGAGACTAAAAAGGGTCTGCTAAAATTTTGGGACTGATTCTGAAATTGCCTTCTATGTATCGAGTGACAAAAGACAAAGATACACCTGGGTCTAGCAAAGAATAGACATGAACATGGAAAATCTATAACGTACCAGTAACGACATCAGGTGAATTTTCCTGATCCTGCCGGTTCTGAAGAGCATAGAGTCTATTTGGACGTTGCCTACTAGTAGCACTAGAAATAGCACCCTGCTGGTTCGGACGATCAAACTGAGTGGTGGAATAATTCTGCTGACCCTGAGGACCTGGCTGATAACACTCCCTAATCCTGTGGCCTGGCTTACGACGACCAAAATACATATCACTACTGGCTCTGCAAAGAATCTTGTGGTTCTTACCACAAGTATGACAAAAGAGATTTGTTCGAGCACTGCTAACACAGCCCTAAGATTTAGAGCCTGGTGCTTTGTCTCTATTGTCATCCCTGAACTTCAGCTCTGGGGCACTAGCGGAGGAAGAGGCTCGAACTGCTGACTTTGGATAAAACTACAAATGATTTTCTCCCTCTGATTTGGGCTGAGAAAAATTGAAACTACCTTATCTTGCTCTCTTGTTCTGCCTCTCCCTAGTCTTAACCTTCTGCTCCTCTATCTGTTGAGCGTGGGTCATGATCCTAGCTAAAGTCATATGACTGTTTAGCATCACAGACCTACACTCACTTACCAAGCTATCATTCTCCCCTAACACGAACTTGATAATCTTATCCCTATTGTTTGCAACCACATGAGGGGCATATCTGGCTAGCTGAGTAAATCTAAGAGACTACTCTCTAACCGTCATATTTCCCTGCCTCAGATTGGTGAACTCAAGAATTTTGGCCTCTCTCAGCTCTTGAGGAAAGAATCTGTCTATGAAAGCCGTGACAAATTCTTCCCACTCAATAGGACCTGCATCATCTACCCTCTCAGACTTCTACTATTTGTACCAAGTATGAGCGACATCCTGTTATTGGTATGTGGCTAACTAAGCACTTTGATAAGAAGTGACTCCCATTATATCAATGACCTTCTGGACTTGGACAATGAATTCCTGAGGATCCTCATCTAGATTAGACCCAAATAAAGAAGAAGGGTTTATTCGGGTGAAGTCCTGAATCCTAGCTACTGCAAAATTGGCCACTGGGTTGGTCGGAACGACTGCTGGTCATTCATTCTAGGCAGCAATAGACTGAGCAAGAATAGCAAATGTGGTCCTAAACTCTGCATGAGAAACATGTTCACCCAAAGGATCTTCGGGCTAAGGAGCTGGCTTATTTCTTCTCTATAGAGGCATGTTTTTGAAATAAGAGAAGTTCAAATTAGGGTGAGAGACTGACTTGAAATTATGCTTGCTAGTATGACATGAATACTGAAGAAAGAGAATGTTCCTAAAACATCTCATAGCCTCCTGTACATAAATGTGGCACGCAACACACCCATGTATAAGACTCTACTAGATGCAGCTTTCAGACTTTCTAGGACTCTATTGAACCTTCAACTCTGATACCAAGTTTGTAACGCCCCAATTTTCTAAACCAAAATGCCACACGGTGCCTATGACTCTGAAAGATCACAAGATAACCCATGACTGATATTTGTACCTGTACACTACAATATATAACGTAATAATGCGAAAAGCATAAACATGTAGGCCATAAGGTTCAACTAAATAAAGAATCTATAAAATAGTAACATCCATGTAGGTGAAAGATACCCAAAACAACTGTAAACTGAATCAATTCGGGGCTAAATCTAAAAGCCTCTAAATACTATATAACTAAGGAGTAGAAGGAACATGTCTCCAACTATCTCGGAAAAATTGAAAACCAATTGAAATAATAATAAATCAAATCATAATATCCTCGAATGAAAAGGACTCACTATAACTCTACGACTAGAAATGCTACTACTACTTCTTATCTAGAGCTCGTGTCTCTGGACCTATGGTATACATGAAAAGAAAGCACCATAGTGCAAATGCGTCAATACGAGGAAATGTACCGAGTATACGAGTGAGGTAGGCTTAATATAAACAGGGTTTACATGAATGAACAATGCTAACTGACTGACTGATATGAATGTAAGAGTACAAACATGCATATATAGTAACTGAAATCATGGGTGCATGATAACTAGTCCTGTATGCTAATACATGGTTTACTGATGGCTAACATGACTAATACTGAAATTCATATAACATGGGCAATAGTATCTGACAATCATGATATACTGAAATCTGAAGTCCTATCTGAGTTATTTTACCAAGACCGATTCTGAAACTGTGGGAGGTAGTTTTTTAACCGACATGCCCCAATAATGTATATAACTAAGATGGGGTCCAATCTCTACCCCAACTGGAGGGGTGTCAATACCGCGCCATTGGTAAGTATAGTTGTGGGTGAACCTTAGCTAGCAGGTATTAAAAAGGAGATCAGTGGTTAAACTAAACTAACAGGTTAAAACACCTCATCAACCCTAATCTGACAGGCTAAGATGTCTCAACCTAC
>NC_061115.1:35462454-35486599 GCF_002878395.1 Capsicum annuum
ATGGAATAGTAATACTATCTGAGAGTTAACTGAGATCATGAGATTCTGAGGTTCCTGAGTCATGTGACTGACTGAGTTCTATAGATCAGGCTTTGACTAAGATGATTGTGACAACATGACATGGCTATAGGCACATAGCTATATTTTTTGGGTACGAAAACCCCAGAACTCAATAAAAGGAAACTAACACACATAACATGACTTGATAACAAGATTTGAGTCCACAATTCATAATATCATAAGTAGGGGATATCATATTTCATATAGTTATTCAACATCTTAAACATTTTAGGGAATGCATGGATATATTTTGTGTACATATTGTATATCTCCATTATCTTACATGCTTCATACCACAACAATAGCAACACATAAAAAGCATGGAATTCATATTGATGTATATAGCTAACATGGACTTGTTATTTATACATCATAGAACTATACAACATGAATTTCTAGCATCCTAAGAATTTTATCAAACACCTTGCATGCATTCTTTAAGGCATAGGTGCGTTTCATACTTGAACAATATTAAACCATCTAAAGTTCATGATTTTCAATTAACAAACATATATATTCCATGAAAACACCTTTAGGTATCACATTGAAACTTAAACAACAATCGTCAACATGTACATACTCATATCACCATAAAAAGTTTACAAAATAATATTTAAAACATGGTTCTTAAGCTCATGAACGGATTGGATTCATAGAAGAACAATACGCCTAACTTAGAAAGGAAACGTTGATGATTTGCTGAAGAGTTCTTGGATTGGGAAAATTAATTCTCTATTATCTTGGAAAAAGGCTTGAATCTTGCTTTTGAGATATGTGTTTGATGAAAACCCTAAACTTGTGGTTGAGAGCATAAGAGAGGGTTTTTGAGATGCTTAACTGAAGAAAAATGGGAAAAATTATGCCTCTTTAGGGTTATAAGTCGTAGAAGGTGAAAGAAATGACCAAAATACCCTTATGAAATAAATTCCCAGTTGCTGAAAAATCATAGCCAATGACATTGGTGATAGGGTGTCTGACTTATGATAAGTCATCAAAAATGTAGTCAGATTTGTGATAAGTTATCACAAATGTCATCATTTGAGAGCTGGTTTCTGCCTAAGGCTGATGACCTTCGTGATAGGGCATCATAAATGTGATGAGCTATCACGAATGTCATAACTAATGAGCTGGTTTTTGTCTAAGGCTGACGACCTTCATGATAGGGTGTCACAAATGTGGTAGGCTATCACGAATGTCGTCACACTGTTTCCAGCCTGACATGCTGGAGTACATTAGGCATAACTCTTTTCTCCAATAGCGGATTTAGTCAAAATTGGTATCGTTGGAAATATAATTCGATTATATATCCTTTTTTAGGTCATGAGCATAAAAATTTCAAGTATAATGAGAGATATTCTCGTTTGACGTTGACTATACCAATATCCTCATCAAGAATTAAATCGGTGAGGAATGTTTTGATTCGTCAATTAGCTAAGAGTTATTTGAGGCCTTAGTACACCTCAACCTTGATATTAAAACTACCAAAGAACTAAGATTTAATAATCATTAGTTCAAAGAATGGTCCAAATATTGGTCTGAATTTTCAAGGTATTACACTTATCAACATGCTTAACACATCATAAGCTCTATTATCACTAGGATACTCATTCTAATTCACGTACTCCAATATGAATCACAGGACAGGAGGTTTCTTGTGTAGGAACAGTGGTTGATTTTATAGCTTAGAAATATATGGGGTATTACAAAGAAATTCACAAATTTAGGTCATTACACCTTAACAGTAGAAATCATCCAAGCATGAAGGAAATTGCCTTCTCAAGCCTTATGTTGCAAATTTGTGTGTAAAATCTCAAAATATACCGATATAATCCATCATATGGAACCACAATAGTTAAAAGTTATATAAGACACTACATGTATTAACTCAAGCCCTTACTTAGGCATCATGAAAATTATAAAGGCAAATAATGCTCAAATACAACAGATACCAACCCCAACATAGGTATCTCAACGATAATAATTTCTTAATTTAATAATATAGTAAACATAAGACCCTACATTACCATCACAATAGTAATAAGCAATCAAAACCTCATAACCATAGAGAACTTACCTAAATCATAGCTTGTTTTACATGATAAGTTCCATCTTTACCAATTATAATACCATAAGACTAAATTATTAAAAATACAACTATAATATTTGACAACATTTCCTAAAGTTCACCCTCAGTCACTTAACTAATAACAAAGCCAAGATTCCTTTCTTAAATAGTTAACTATATTAGCACCAGTTATATCCTAAGAGACTACTAAACCGTAATAATTATAAAAACTAGTACAGATTCATTTATACCAGAAGTGCTTACTAAACCCCAATGATCCCATCGAAATCCACTCTTAATAATTCAAGCTCTTAAATAGATTCCTACTATTAATTTACTCAATATCCATAAGCCATCTATAAAGAATTTTTCATGAATATATTCATAATTAGAGAGGACAAACAAGATGACTATTTTATTATTTGAATCCATAAATAGACTCTGGTACCCACCGATATGCTTACCAACTCATATTAGTAGGACCTCCAAACCCTTAGTGATTCACAAAACATAAGCAGTTAGCACATAACATATAAACACCTCAGAAAAGAATCAAGGTACATCTCAATTTTTTGTATAGAAGATCCATAAAGCCAAATCATCGTCCAAAGAGTCAAATGTAAGATTTACTCACTCATATCATTACCAAAAATGTTAAATCTAAACAAATATAAGATCTACAAATAAATACATTACCAACAATACCCATATTAACATACTTTAATTTGGGGTCTGAAATTATTTTAAAATCAACCCAAAAATAAATGGTAAACTAAGGATTTTTTTAATGTATCATGTTTCCCGTAGTTTTAGGGCATAATCGAAAAAGCTGAAGAACACTAGGTTGAAATCAAGTTATAAATCATCAAAATAACAATATTTTACTATACCAGTAACACCATAAATCTCCATTAGAAAATATAGTTAGAATGATTTTTTTGATAAATTTAGACAAAATCAATTTACCCATGATACAAGGATCTTAAAAGCTAAAAATTAATGAAAACCCATTCTAATAGAACTTTCAATTAAAAACTTTTGATTTCATATCTTAGAATTTTAAAACTCATCCTTATGGATCAAAATTATGATAAAACAAGATGGATAATCTCTGTACATGAATAAAATGAAGGCAGAACCACATATCAAATTATTATAAGAGAAAATACATTGAGAATTTCTTCAAATAGAGATTTGTAGAAAAAAATAGAGGTATAAGAAAGTAATTTGGGTAAAAAAGGTTTTGCACCAACGATCTCTACTTAAGTAGCATTTTATCCACTTAAGTCTTTTAGTGAAAAATTAAAATCACTACTTAAGTTGTAAGAAAGTTGTTTAAATTACTCAATCAATTGGTCAAATGTCTCTTTATCGGTAAACGAGCTACTTAAGCAGCCGCACCATTACTAGAAAATTTTGAAAACTTGGTTTTGACTCTTAGAACTTATTTAGGACCTATAAACATGAACCAATTGTGAAAATCAATCATACAACACGTTGCAGACCTAATGGACTTGTTGAATTTACTAAAGGATATGGTTAGTTTTTTGCCTTTCCTATTGTGATTCATATTTTTGTAATTGGCAAACCTAGTTGTAGGACAAGTTATGTCGACTGGTCTTCCAATATACAATTACACATATTTATCATGTATTCTTCCAATGATTATCATATATATTTATCATCTTAAGGAGAGAAGCTCTAGTTTTTATAAATCCAAAAAGTATGTTGTTAAGCAAAGATATATTATATTTGAGATTGCAAGGATTCGACAATTTATAAACCCTTTGTTCATAGTGAAATATGTCTTTGTTTATAAGTTTATTGAGTTTTTGTTTTGGTCTTACAATTGTAAAGTCACTTCTCCTTTTGGATATTCTTATGGGTAGTCTTGTTATTGAATTCATGATGAGCAGTTTTAGCTAGAGTTAGGGAAATAGTGTCTTCTAAGTAGAGTTCCTATGAACGAGGTGTATCAATAGTGTTATTCCTAGTGAAAAATAATTAAGACTTTAATTTCTTGAATGTATAAAAGTTGTAATCAAATTTGTTTCTTGATGATTAGTGAAGTGATGGCGAAATACTACTGCGGTAGATTATGATTTTACTTCCTTGAGCAAGGGGTTTCTTGTAATGGCTTAACCTACTAGTGATATTATCTTTTTTGGGCCTAGACCTGCACGACTATGTAATGTGTTTTCTAAAGTAAAAGGCCATTTAATTATATTCCCAACATTTGTCCTATATTTAGCTAATGTGTGACTCCTTATCATAAGTTTATCTTTACATGCACCCACTGTTATGGGCTCAACATCTTTGCAGAGGTTTGCCCAGATGAGTGGAATTTGTGTCGACTCATGGCTGAGTTTTTCCCTGCCTTACCCTTCCCTAAACTCAGTTTGAACTATGGACACATTGATAAGTCTAATATAATAGTGACTCTGGTACCATTTAGAATGGCCCAAACCACCAGTGATATTATCCACTCAAGGAGTAGACCCACCGAATTTTTAATGCATCACTATAATAAAACATTTGTTTAATTTTATACCCAACATCTCTACTGTGATTTACTAATGAGTTACTTCAAAGTTTGTTTACTTTTATACCCAATAGTATAGTAATGTAAGTAGTAATGCCTGAAGTAACTCTTATCTCATTAATAAGTTTGAAACATTCCTCACCGATTGATTTCTTGAGAAGAATATTGTTATAGTCAAAATTAGTTTAGCATAAATCCTAGATTCTAAAGTGTTTTTTTATCTCATGACAACCAAATTATATGTATTTAAATTATCTATCAAATGCATCAAGTTTTACCTTAATTTGATATCTGAGTAAAAGGTTATAGCTATTTTTACGAAGAACTGTCCGATAGTGATGAGATGTCACAATACAAACCACAACTAAGGTTACATTATATGTTCATACAATGGTCTCATTTAGTAAAAACAACCCCAAAATGCTAAAACTTAACAAGTTTACCTTTTACCCATGAGAAAGAACCACAACCATACCTTGTAACCACATTATAAGGTATAATTATGAGTATTAAAGATGGTCTAGTTTTAACATCCAAGCTACAAACTAAGACATAACCATGAGTTTGTCCAATGATTATACCATGGCTCATCTAATTATTTTCATAGAACACCCAGTTCAGCTTCTAACCACGAGCACCATCTATTATCATGGGGGGGAGGGGTCCTACAATCATGGAAAGGTCTCATACATTCCTTTTAGCAACATTTTAGTTACAAATTTAATAGGGAACATCAGTTTTTTTATCACTCTTTTAACATCAGAACTCTACCTTGTAAGTTAATTCAAGGGTGATTATTTAGGTTAATATTACTCTAATCCCTTATTACCTAGAAAAAACATTAGACATTTATTTTAACATGGACAAAAGAGGCAATTCTTCTTCCTCAAAGTAAAACTAGGTTTTATCTCTTTCGAGCTCCAAATACAAGGATTTCTTCACAATTTTCATCTCTAGGTATGTGGGATTTCATCAATGGGTTTCCTTTCATACATTGTGTAATGACCTTTTAGGTTATGTCTATGATTTCTTATATTTCTAGTGTTTTAAGATTTCCTATATCTTCTACAACTCATTTCTTACTTGTCTAAACTATTTGTTCGATTATCGAATAGTTTGTTTGGGTTTTAGGCTTATTTCCTTATTTTAGAGATTTCATTGTTAAGGAATTGGTCTCAAACTAATACTTCATTGTAAATGACGTCGGATGAGAATTCCAATAGTGCCATCAACTCCCAAACATTTATTTTAGGCTAGGAGACCCTTTTAGCTATTGGGTAAATTCTATGAAAATAAAACTGCAGGCATAAGCCCTAAAATTTTACTAAATGATCTTGAGTGAAAGTTTCAATAGTCCCATTTATTCTAGAATATCGAATTTAGTATGGTAGCATAGTTCATTTTAATGCATGAGTTTCTAAATAAATATCCTGCACGTGATCAGAGTCCATTTTGTATTGAGAAAAATCTGATGTATGGCACTATATAGTACAACTACATAAGCAAACCATTCATCGCTTAAGTGGTAGATGTTTTAGTAACGTTGGGTCTTTTTCTCAACCTTGTCTATTCAGCCAAGGATCAATTATGTCATTGATGATCAATTCAGCAGACTTTGCTTAAATGTCCAGTCGACTACCTAAGAGATGCTCGTGTCCCCATGCTCAACAACTTTAGTTTGGGGTAGTTTCTTTAGCGGTAGTCGCTTAAGAGAATAGGTGACTGATTAAGCAACACTTGGGGATTTTTAAATCCACATTGTTCACCCAATTTTCCATGATTTACTCCTTTATTTTCAACTAATTTTGGGATATTGAAGAGAGAAAAGAGTGGTGTAATGACCCTTCACACGATTTTATTAATTTTTATGCCTTTTTAGGCCATTTATGACTTGCTAGAGCTGACAGTTTAGTTATCGGGAAATTTATCAAGATTTTAGAGCCAATCCTCTATTCTAAACTCTTCATTTATAAGAACTGGATATTGAGCTTAAACTTCATCTTAACAACCTTGTATTCAAATTTTTACAGTTCCATTATCTCCAAAACATCAAATTATATATGGAGGACCTTTAGATCGGGTCCAAGGCTTACGAATTCATTTTTGGGGTATAGGCCAAAAATTCATAAAAATGGCACATAGATGTGGGACGCTCTTTTATTAGAAACAACCTTATACCAAAATTTAATCTGTGCAATTGAGTCCAAAATTTTTAATTAGATAGGGTAGCATAGTTTATTTGCATTCAAGGGATTGCAAGTCTCAAAAGGTGTAATCAGCTGGTATATCTGCTAAATTGTAGGCTGCTTTAGTGGCCAACGGACAATTTAGTATCCCTAGATTTCCTATTCGAGTTGTTTTAATAGTAGTATGATCTCTAAAGTAGATGCAAATTTAGTAGCAACTAGTATAACTACCTAAGCAGAAATTGCTTTAGCGATAGTTAGTAGAGTTAACAGTGACCACTTAAGAAACACTTGGGAGGCATAAAATCCCTTACTTAGAAAATTATTTATCACATTTTGTCACATGTCTCAATAGTGAAAACCCTAAAGTGTGTGTAAAACTGGGAGAAATATTATTAGGATTTTTTGGGGTGTTTGTAAGCTTGGATTACGCATTTCATCATCAAAATCTTGGTAAGTTTCTATTAAATTTTTTGTTAATTTCTAAATTTAATCCCAAAACCCCTATATTCATGTTGATTATATTGATTCACCATTTGATCTTGGAATTTACCCATTCTTGAGGGTAAATGTTCCTTGAGAATAGAGGGATATGTTGATAATTACAAAACTGTGATTCTGTTACTCAGACCCACATGGGATTTTTTATGTGCTTTTGGACCCAAAGAATAATAATACAATATGGGTAATGGTATTCTCGTATTTATGAGTATATTATTATTTTAATAGCATGGTATCTTGTGATAGATTCCCAAAAGGGGAAACTACCAAATAAGTGGATTTCATTGGGCTTTCTTTAGCGTCCATGTAGGCTAAGTTTACCTTTCTTATAGATTGGGCTAAATTTATGATGTTTTTCTATAATTGGGTTGAAAATTAGGAATTGGAGTTACATTTAGCATGAATTGGATTATTTAGCCAACTAGAAGTGGTAATTTAGAATAATTGACTTTGGAACTCAATCATTAGGTAAAATTGCTATCTTTAGACTAAAATGTGGCTTATTTATTATGTAGTAGTGAAATTATATACCTTATCCATGTTTGTACTAGAATTTACCATAGAATGGATTTCTATGATTAGAGTTGGGTCCTTTCAGCCCACCTTAGGCCAAGACTACTAGCTCCTAATAGACTCATTGGGCGTGTTACAATATATATATATATATATTCATGAGCCAAAAGAGGTTCAGATGTTTGATGCCTATTTTTAGATTGGTACTTGGGAATGATATTAGTTCCTGTTTGAGTTTGGTGATTTATTATATTAATACCAATTCTATTATTGCATTATGTAATATCTGTATTCTAGTTCAAGTCCAACATTGAGAGGTTATTTATGATGGTTTATGGAAATGATTCAAGTTTTATGATTATGAATGGATACTTCCACAATTATGATTTTGAGATACTACTAATTTGTATAATTTTGGTTAACACTTCTCCTTGATTACACCCTCTGGGATTGTTGGGGCCAACATTGGGTTATTTTTTTTATTTTACTTTCTATCTTATGGGGTCCAAGATGTAGTGAAAATTATGTTATCATTCATCATTATCATACTGGTTATTTATTTACAGCATTTAGAGAATTATTTCAGTTTTTTCGTCTTACCTCGACTTAGATTATTTATCTTGTATTTTATTATATTAATATTATGATTTACACTAGTTGGAAGATGATGCCTACAAAGTACATGAAGCTTTGGTACTCATACTATACTATGAACCTTTTTGGTTATGATTTGAGTACTATTTGTCATCATTGATGCTACGATCATAAGAGTCAGAGTTAGAAGACATGGTGAGCTATCAAAGATGGAGTTGACCTTTTATCCATCTTCTGTATTTTTCTTTCTCTTTCCATTTTTAGAAATGAGTATTTTATTATGTTTGTAATCGTATTTTATTTGGATTAGTGGCCCTTGTGCTGACATTTATATGCCGTGTGATATTGTTATTTCTTTTATTTCTCTTTTATTTTATTATTATTATTCCATGATTTATTGATTGCATGCCCCTTTCTTGTATATTTTTAGCATTTATGGCACTTTCTAACAGGTTAGACATTTCTTATAGCTCTGAGTTATGATTTAGATTACCTGATGGTAGAATAGGTAGATGCCATCACGACTCAAAAATGAATTCATGAAAAATTGGTATCAAAGGGTTACGTTCATCAATATTGTTGGTACAAGAGCAAATACCTAGTAGAGTCCCACAAATTAAAAAGATAACATTCGTTTCTTATCTTTGAGAGGCTATAGGACATTCAAGAAATCATCACCTCCTTTAAGAATCTTGTTCTAAGATTCTAATTTAGTTTCTAAGGATTTCTTTGGTTTCACTCTTTCACAGATGGCTAGGATGCCTAATATCACTGCACGACACGAGGACCCTGTATCCCCGATTAGGGATCCTACTTAAGTACATGGATAACCAAGAGGTTGAGGACAACTTATAATTGCATCCCTATCTAGAGACCAGGATATGGAGCCTTTACGAAACCATGTTTCCATACTTGCAATAGAGATTTTTCCACCCCAAATAGTGGTGGGCAGGAAAAATTCTAGGCTCTACTGTGGTCTATTTCTTTTTCAATGCTCGAAGATATATTAATTACACTCTTGGGATTAATTAATGGTGCACTATTTTTTGGTGCTTAATATGTGGACCGGAGTGGTACTAAGGTAGGAGCTCAACCTATAATTGTGGATGGCAGAGTTGAGATTCTTCCCACATTGGTAGTTTCTCAGTTGGTAATTGCCCAACTTACTATGTCTATTGAGGATCAGAAGATGTTAGATAAAATTTTTAGTTAACTCTGCTTAGTTTTTCTAGTGCACCAGGTGAGGATGCTTATGATTTCTTGGTTACTTGTAAGGATAGGCTCTATGATTTGGGCCTATTTTAAACTAATGGTGTGGACTAAACTACCTTTTAGATGGATCTGGAAGATCAACATTAGTGGAGAGGCTATATTTATTCCGAGCTAGCTGGATCTTCCCTAATAAGATAGACTCAGTTCTCTATGGTCTTCTTTGAGAATTATATACCTTGCAGCCTTAGAGATTATCTAAAAGTTTAATTCTTAAAATTGAAGTAGGTCTCCGTGACTGTTGTAGAGTATGAGTCTCAATTTTATAAGTTTTCTAGGCATGCTACATCTATCTTATAGATCGAGTATGAGTGAGTTTGGTGCATTATTAAGGGATTGAGACTTCTTCTTTGCATGGAAACACAAAGTTTGGTTTTTATAGGTAGATATTTTATAGGGATTTTTTATGAAGCACAAATTATGAAGTAGATGCATTGGGAGGCCTAAGGGGGTTGCAATAAGAGGAAGTAGAATCAGGGCAACTTTAGTGGGAGCCGAAGTGGCCCATATTATAAAGGAAGTGGTTTTTAGCATAGGTACCCATTATGTTAGCGTAATAAGCATCAGGGCCAGTCTATTAGGCTAATTTATATCGTACTTTGTCTTACCAATAAAGGTTAGTCTAACTACAATGATCATCCGAGCCAGAATAGTGGTTAGCCTTCGAGAGTTTCATCATTTAGGTATTCTAGTTAAGGTGGTTATTTTGGGTTAGGCTAATATTTTTGGTTCACTACCTAGGGTATACAATAATTATGGGTACTCTGGATATTTCTCTATAGAGTATCCCATCCATGGAGTGGTGGCTACTCTAGGTTAGGGTATTCCATAAATTAGGATAGTACCGCTCCCCACTAGAGATGGTGTACATACTCATTGAGGTGGACCCGCCGATTCTCGTAGATGTCCCTAGGTAGGTAGGATAGAAGACCAGTTAGGCATCTAGCGAGGTGGTGGGCATGGTTAGTTATGTGTCATACTTTATAGAGCCAAGTTAGAGTATTTAGGTGTTGTTATAGAAGATAATATTTTAGTGTGCCATCAACTAGATTTTGCCTTATATAATCTATGATCCACTTATTTATATGTATTTAGTTGTTGTACCCCGTTGTTAGAGTTATATTGGGATTCTTTATTTGTGTCATTGTTTTATATCTACTACCGTGGGTGATTCTTTAGCCATGGATTGATTTAGGAATCATACATTATGATTGTTTGAGATTTTCATACTTAGGAAGATCTTATTGTATTAGACATGGTGGATTTCCATGTGAGTTTGGGCATGGACAGGCTATCCCCCTATCAAGAAGTCTTGGATTATTTTCTAAGACCGTTACCATAGCCATGCCCGACATACAACTGATTGTGTTTTCAGAGATCTATTAAACGAGAGTTGATGGGGATTATTTCTTATACTCGGTGTAGAAGACTTATTTTCATGGCATTTTGAGTTTTATCTAGCTTTTATTTGTCAGATTTGTATGGAGACTCCCTTACTTGACTATGTTACTATAGTCTATGAGCTTTCTATTATATTTCCTACTGATCTACCTAGTCTTGTGTGTATTGGCTAAAATCAACTTAATAAGGGGACAATGAAGAATAGGTATGTTATGCCTTTCATTAATGATTTATTTAACTAGCTTTAGGAAGCAGTGGTGTTCGTTGAGATTTACTTGAGGTAATACTACCATCAATTGAAGATTTGAGCTGAGAATATCCCAAAGACTACCTTTAAGATTCATTATGATCATTTTGAGTTCCTAGTGATGTCTTTTGGATTGACCAATGCCCCAACCGTATTTATGGATTTGATAAACAATGTATTTAGCCCATATTTGGATTTCTTTGTGATTGTGTTCATCAATTACATCGTTGTGTATTCAAGGAGTAGAGAGAAGCATATGCGATATTTAAGGATTGTGCTCCTTACTTTATGAGATCATAGGATTTTTGCTAAATTCTCAAAGTGTGAGTTTTGCCTTGAGTTTGTGATATTCCAAGGACACATGATGTTAAATATTGGAATATTGTTGACCAAACAAATATGAGGCTATTTGTGATTGGATCAGGCCTACATCTATGCATAAGGTTCGTAGCTTCATGACTTGGCTGTACCAAAAATTTGTTGAGGGTTTCACTACTATTGCAGTACAAATGACTAGATTAACCCTAGAGGAGGTTCCCTTCCAACAGTTCAAGGAGTATGAGTTGAGCTTTCAAAATCTGAAGGGATTTCTTACTTCAACTCATATATTTAATATTTTTCTTATAGGGGGGGGAGGGAATTCGCCATATATTATGATGCTTCTAATGTTGATTTGGGTTATGTGTTGATGTAATATTCTTGAGTTATTATTTATTCATCTAGGCAACTAATGGTGCACGAACGCAACTACCCCATTCATCATTTCGAGTTAGCATTGTAGATTCTGTGTTTATGATTTGGTGGCACTATCACAATGGCATACATTGTGAGTTTTCCAATGATCATCCTAGAATTTAGCATCTTATCATCCAGAGAGATCTTAATTCTAGGTAGTGTAGATGGATGGAGTTGGTTAAGGATTTTGACATCTCTATTTTATACCATCCAAGCAAGGTGAATGTGGTAGCGGGTACCTTGAGCTGGGAGATAATAAGTATGGGTAGTTTGGCTTCTATCTCACTCTCTTAGAGGTTATTGGTGTGGGATATCAAATACTTAGCCAACTCGATTGTACGATTTGCTATTTCTTACTCTGAGAGGACTATTGCTAGTCTTGAGGCAAGGTCTACCTAAATTTAGTAGATTTGAAATCGTCAGGTTGAGGATATAAGACTTTGCATCATTATGATCTAGTGTTGAATGGTGAGACTAGAAGGGATACCATAGATTCTGAGGGTGTTATGATATTTGGTGGATGTATTTGTTTTTTAAGGGTTGGTGACATGATCCAATAGATATTGCGTGAGGCTCAGAGCCCCAGATATTCTATTCATCTCGGTATAACTAAGATGTATAGAAATATAAGACAATATTTTTTAGGGTGTTTTGATGTTTGATGTTCTTATTTGTGTTTTTAGGGTTGGTGACTTGATCTAATAGATATTGCATGAGGCTTAGAGCTCCTGATAGTTTATTCGTTCCGATAAAACTATGATATATAGAAGTTTGAGACAAAATTATTTGTGGATTAGCATGAAGTGAGATATGGTGCACTTTGTGGCTCATTGCCTATGTTTTTAGCAAGTTAAGGTCGAGCATTTAAGGCATGGAGGCCTGATTAAGGGTTTTTCAATTCCTGAGTTGAAATAAAAGTGGATTGCTATGGACTCCGGTAGCATGTTTCTTTGCACCTCCCGTGGGTCTCATTGTATTTTGGATTTTATAGATCAGTTGATCAAATCGGTATATTTCAATCCTATTCTAATGTCCTTCAGTGCTGAGATGTTAGCCCGTATCTATGTTCGTGAGATATTTCTCCTTCATGGTGTGACTTGATCTATCATTTAAGACCGGGGATTAGTGTTCATTTCAATCTTCTAGATAGACTTTCAAGAGGAGTTGGGTACTTAGGTTGATCTTAGCACAACCTTTCACCCTCTGACTGATAGGCATTACAAGTTGACTATTCAGGCTCTGGAGGATATGATCTGAGCCTGTGTTATAGATTCTTAAGGTTAGTGGAAGAAGCACTATCATGACTTGATACTTCCCCTAGTCATAACACTGTGGTTGGAACCATATGTGATCCCCAGCTAACCCATGCTACAAGCATAATAATTGAGTAACTGATTAAAACATATATAAAAGCTAAATTTACTTAGGAGAAACATAATCATGCAAAAAGTTGTTTCTTTATGTTTACTATTGGAAAGTTTATTTACAACATGTGTATTTTGAAAAAAAGTGAAACTAATTACTACAACTCTAACTGACTTCCTATGAAGCATCAGCTAATACTGCCTATAGGTAGTCCGGACAAGACCCCAACTATCTCAAATCAATACACATAAATACAAAAATAAAGTGTAAGTACTATAATTGACATGAGTCCTCGAAAAAAGAAAACTCATCACATGCTTGATGAATGGTATACTATCCTTGATTATGAACCTATGAGCGAGCACCTGAATCTACATTATATGAAAAATATAGATAGAAAGGTATACGATTGCTACTTTGGAATGTACTGAGTATGTAAGATATGCACTAGTCCTAAAAATACTTAAAACATGACTTATAAATGAGGACATAAGACATTTTCTGTAATATGCATTTAAAAAATATCAGTACATAAAAATTGTAAGGCGTAGTGAAATTTCTAAATCAAGAATTAAAACATTTATGTAAATTAGAGAGCTCTAGAGGCATGACTAATATATTTAATCTCAAGTTAAAATTTAATATCGTATAAAACTATACTAAGTTTCATGCATGAATACTAGCTTTGAAATTATGGGATGTGAACTAATGCAACAACAAAGTATAAACATATACTGAATTAAATTGAATAACTGAATACAGGGTCATACATTATCTAAATCTAAAACATACCATATTCTAAGAAACTCAGCTCAAACTTTTAACCCCATTTGAAATGGTGCTAGAACCTTGTTGAGGGTACAATACTAGCTAGTGTGGATCCACTAAACTCATGTCCCAAAGCACTATGGTTTCTGTCCTTAACTAGCGAGTAAACCCTAATAACCTACGGTGGCACTGTAGTTCTGAAAAATAGGGACTTATTCTAATGGTATCATTCCTTAACTGGCGGGTGAGCCTTAATCCCTGCATTCACTTGGTACTAAGTTCTACTCTCGATAGAATGACTTTGAAAACTGCAATATCTATTATGATTATATTCTTTAAATACTAACAATGGATAATCTAAAGTACTCAATAATATTTGAACTGATATTTGCATGAATTCGTAGGCATCGGATGTTCACAACCCACCAGCTCTGACTAAATCAACTGGGCATGATAATATTAGAAGATGATCATAATAGGGAAAAAGGAAAACTTCATAGCACGAGTCCAAAATCATGAATTTTCCAATATAACGAGGATTCATAATATTAAGTCTATGAAAATATTAAATTTCATGGGAAAGCATGGTATGTCAACTAATATGGATTGAAATATGCTAAATCATGATAAATAGTGCTTAAGAGTCTTAAAATTAATAAATCTCATATAACTTGATCATATGCTTGAAATCTTAACTAAAATCATTTAAAACATGCATAGATTTGAGAATAGAGTGAATGATATAATATGGGCCTAAGAAACCATGAATAGTCACTAAAATATACTTATGAGTGTAAGACCCCATAAATTCCTAATAATTTCAATCCTATACATCATACGAAAAGAGGTCCCAGACTTAGAAAATATCAGGTACACTTAGTCTCATTTTTTTGCCTTGTTATTTCAATGAATTTACGAGATTTTTAGACTTAGATTGTAGATTTTTAAATTGATTCATGACCAGGGATATCAGTAGGTTATACTGGGTGAATTTTGGTATTTTTAGACATCGTTAGAGTTGTGTTTGGATGGCCAAAATAGCAAACCAATGTGATCTTGACGCATCTCATTGGCTAATGTGTCGTACCCATAGTCCCGACACGTCGGTATTTGCATCAACCCTATCGATGTGGTGCGTTGCCTATTGAATCACTGGGCCAGTTTTCTCATTAACTTACAAGTTTCCATGGGAATTTAGGTCCTTTTAATCTCACCCAACTCAGCAAAAATAGGAAATTAAGCTCCCAAAAGGGAAAAATACATTCATTCTTTCCAAAATCCTCTCAACAAAAAAATCCTAGTTCATCAAGCTCAAGTCCAAGTTCTAAGAAATACCCAACAATCTTAATGAAATCAACAATCAAGGTATGTTAGGTATTCATCCTTGTGATTCCTTTTTCCCTCGGAGTTAAAGAACCTTTTTTAAAACTACAAGTTTTCATATTCATGATTTATATAGATAAATTAGGTTGTATTCATATTTGTGTTGTTGTATGGGCGTCAATTCAAGATTTAGTTATAAGTTTTATGAACATAATATAGAATGTATATTGGTAGATGTAATCCCCATGTCAAAACCCTTGAATTATGAATGGGTTGTTGTAGTCATGATGCATTAAAATGTTGTTCATTCCTATGTAAAAGGTTATGCCTCCTAAGTGTTTGACAAAATGTCTAAGTGAATGAATTATGCATTATGATCCTTTAGAGATCTTAGTATTGAAATCATGCTATTAATACATGTTTAAAATACTCCCATGCTTAGGAATGTCCTTACAAGTGTTTGATAGAATGCCCATATGAGTAAATCATGCATGGTAACCTATTATTCTGATAAGAGTTTATCTATTATGCTATAAAGTACTAGGGGTATTTATTACCCAAAATCTAGTTGTTTACTTAGTTGTAGTGGTTATAGAATAGTTCTAATAAAGGTCAAGAATAGTAGTACTCAGTCTGGTAACAACACTACAGTGAACTTAGTCCAGATCAATCAGTCAGCACAATCAGTGTCATTTCAGTCAAGCCTAGTACAGTATAATTATCAGTTAAGTGTCGATTCAATTGGGAGTAGGATTCAACACCGAACAAACCCAGGGATGGGTGCATTCCTGCCAGTAGAGGGTTTGACCCTTAGTAGCAATCCCTATATTATAGAACTACGTAGCTAGCGTAGGGTAAGCTGACCTCCTACCAGACTAGGGTGGACATAATCATATATATACTTCATGAGTCTTCTTGATAGATTAGGGTTGACCCAGCCTTATTAGTATCCTATGGAAAGTTGCTAACACCCTTTTAACTGGGGTCATAGGTTGGACCCTAACTTAATTTATATCAAGGTATGTCGGTGAGATAAACACTCCTACAGTTACAGTTTTAGTCTTAGTATCCAGTAAAGAACTTAGACAGTTCTACAAAACCATTGCTATCAGTTATCAGTTACTCAATAATTAGAATTTAGCACTCGGTTTTAGTATAATCTCAGATACATGATGTATATCTATATGCGCAGTATAGCATGTTCAGTATTTTTAGTAGTTACAATTTTGCATGTACTCTCATCCAATTAATTTAAGATGTTCATTCAGTCAGTTATCATCTCATGCACATAAACCCATGCATATAAGCCTTACCTCACTTAGCATACCAGTACATTCTATGTACTGATGCATACACTTTTTTTGTGCTATGATATCTCATATCACTAGTTCAGATGCTCAGGGTCCTAACCGTACTTAGCAGCTCAGGATATCTACGACAGATTCTATAGTGTGTCCTCATTCATTGAGGGTATTATTTTATTTCAGTAAATTTAGTATGTCCAGTAGTCAGGGATAGTTGGGGACTTGTCTCATCAACTCCTCATTAAGATAGTTAGAGTCTTTTGGACTAGATTACTTTAGATAGTTGTTCAGTATTTTTAGTATTATTGTCAGTATTCAGTATTTGTTTTTGGTTTATGAACCTTATGGCATTTTCAACCTAGCTTCCACTTATATTTTCAGGATTATCATTTATTGCTCATAGCAGGTACCAGTCATGGGTTAGCTTATGTTTTTTTTGGATTGTAAGCATTATGTAATGCCAAGGGTGTAGTCTCAGGGCGTTACAATGAGTGAAAAATATATCATGGGGGATTTAATCTTAGAGTAACAACTGGGTAAAATCCTAGTTTATGAAGATCATAAAATTCATGAATAAAAATCATAATTTGGGCATGAGGATGAAAGAAGTGCATTATTGAATTCCCACATACCATATTTCTTTCAATTCTTTAATTGAATTTTTGAGGATTTTATCTTGGAGATGAAGAACCCTAATTTATTGCTTTTGAGGAGTAGAAAATCGCATGTTTCTTGAATAATTTGTGTGTTGTTTATGAATAAAGGATTTAGAGCTGTTTAGAATTTATATTTATCCCTGTAAGAGCTTAAACGACAATGTTTTTGGTTTAAAAGAGTGTGAAAAGACAGAAAGACCTATAAAAACCATCTGGAAATCTCCTGCAAGTAGTTTCGATGACTTTGGTTCATTAGGTCAGGCCATGAGTCATTGATAGAGTTGTGATCAAAGGACCCAATTTCGGCCCCTATTTTCACGACAATGACTCCCTCTAATGACCCATTACATTAGATAATAAGTCATTATCACTAGTAGCTTTGACGGTGCTTTAATAGTTTGGCCATAACATTTTACTCTGATTTTAGATTAAGGAAAAATTGGTGGCATTGGAAATCCAATTAAATTATATATGTGATGGTGGGTCTTGATCTATGAAATTAGAAGTAATAAAAAAGTTATGATCATTTGAATATAACTATAGAAACATTCTTCACGAGAATTTAGTTGCTAAGGGATGTTTTGACTTGTCTACAATCTAGGAGATATTTGAAACCTTAATATGTATTTAAATCACTAATAAAACTAAAAAAACATGATTTTTGATTCTTCATACACTTGAATCATGGTTCTAATATTGACTTTGATTTTGGGGTCTCACAACCACTTAGAATTAGCAAAGTTTGTGTCTAATAATAACTACGATTCGGGTATTGAAATGGTACCATTTGGAGAAATTTATGGTAAACATTGTCAATCTTTGATTGTATATTTTGAGAGCTCCAATATTAGACCCCATAGTACTTTCTTTTTTCAAGAGTTGTTGGATTGAGTCAGGGTGATTCAGGATTTCCTAAGGGCAATTCAGTGTATGCAAAAGGCTTATGCGAATTGTAGAATTTGTGCCTTAAGGTTTGGCATTCAAGAACGAGAATTCCTCCTACTATCTCCTATAAAGGGTGTGATAAGTTTCGGAATGTAAGGCAAGCTCAATCCCAAGTTGGATCATTTGAGATCCTTTGCATAGTTGGTAAGTGTCACCACCTGATTTACGAGTCATGATAGTATTTACTAAATCCCGCCAGTAGGTAAGTCAGACCATAACCTGAAGCTAACACAATGGGTTAATTTGGTAGGAAATACCCATTATAGGAAAAATTCAAGAGCACAATATATAACTACGCAAAGGGGTCTAGATAGATAAAGAAAATAAATACAAGATACCAATCTCATGACCTAGTAGAGCCAATACAAGAGAATCTAATAATATTAATACAACTCAAAGTCTATAACAATCAATACACATATATCAAAATAAAGAGTGGAAGTAAAGATAGATAGAAATAGGCAACTCAAAAACCAAGAACTTACCTGATCTTCGAAAATCAATCAGCGGACAAACAATGATCAACGATGATAGCTAGTAATCAGATCTACACAAAATAGGTACAAAAATATAGTATGACTACCAAAATAATGGGTAATCAGTAGGCATCATTGTTCAATTTAGGTACATCATGATATAAGTTTGATAAAATGTCACGACCCGAACTAGGGCCTGGTCGTGATGAGCATTTCTAACCATGGAGGCCCAACACCCCTATCTGTCTGGTAATCATGAAACTAATTCATATGATTAAAGTAATGCGGAGGAAACACAATAATTCATAGACACGGTCATAAATATGAAAATAAACAATAACGGGGAAATAATGTTCCCCCAACATCAATCAACCACTAAACAACTGCCTGTGAAAATCTCTAACAAATGACTGAGTCAAGTAACTGTATATGAACTGGGACAAGGCCCGCAGTAGACCCCAAAACTGAATATAAGATAAAAGGACTGCAGGACATGAGACCTTCCGAAACATAGAAGGCTCACAACTTATCTCTGCAACTCTGTTTGGATGATCTACTGATTCTCTTGACCCCTAGACTGGGCCTCTGAACTGAGAGGTTGGAGAGGGGAGGGGGTTAGCACAAAAGTACTGGCACACAGAGATATCAAATCAAAATATAATATTTTTAGAAAATAAAGTTGAGATCTATTATAAGGCAATTTCGTATCAAATCATTTGAAAACACTGGGTGTAATGCAATAGTTTTCTCAACAACAATGAAATGTAGCTGAGCTAGGTGGAATACCCTACATAATTTACACCAACTATCTAATCTTTGTTGCCACCGAGATTAGAGTATAAGTGAGAGAGAGACACACAAGATCACATAGCATGGTGTCTCCACCCAATGATAGTGAACAAGATAACTTAGCCCGGACTCTTACCTATGGTCCTTATTTGGGAATGACATAAAGTCAAGTACACAAGATTACTTATCCTGGTACCACATCTCCGTGTCGGCAAACACGTTTTCTAGTGATGAGCCCTTACACTCATATGCCTTCTTCGGGCATCCACCTATCTCATGTAAAATCGATGTATTCAAATTTCATCTGATTCAATCACATATCATATTCTATAGGGTATCATCATACCCGACTTGTAAGTCCTCAATATCACTTCCACATATGCATAATCATGTAAAAACCAAGGTGCATCATCATTTAAAAGTGGTGAACAATATTTATTTCAAATTCATGCTCTCTTTTGTTGATCACAATATGGTATGGGGTATCAAGACATTATCATGAGAATTTGAAAGCAATTTATCATTCATATTTATCAAACTTCCATGGAAAATCTTAAATCATGTATGCATGGTTTCAACCATTAAAGTATATTGGCAAACAATTCCCATGACATAAAGAAAATGACTTAGAAATCATATTGAAAGCAAGTTATTAGCATTTGATTGAAAACCCCCATTTAAAAGCATGCATGTTCATAAAAACTACACCTATGCGATTTTAGGATAACCCCACGTATCTCTATTTCAAAGGATAATAGATGTTTCTTGAAGCTTGCGGATTGGTGATTTCAAATATGTAATTATCTTTGAAAACCTACAGTCGAATCTTGAACTATTTGGGTTTTTATTTTGAAACCCTAAGGAGAATCTTTGAGAACTTTTGATGAATGAAGGTATATTTTGGGGTCTTTGGAACTGAATTTCGTATTTTAGGGCTAAGTAAGGGTGGAAAAGGACCACTTTGTCCCCAAAATAGAGTGTTTAAGTCATTTGAATTCTTTACATAGGCGCCGTCCATCCCATTGCCTATGTTTACATAGGCGCCGCCTAGTCTATCACCTATGTTTATATAGGTGCCACCTAGGCTATCGCCTATGTTTACATAGGCGCTGCCTAGGCTGTTGGCTATGCTTTCCAGTGGCCATGGGCGATTGGTTACGCGACGCATATCACTTTGAAAGGCAATAACTTCTTGCTCGGGTGTCGTATTTTTGCAAAATTGGTATCGTTGAAAAGCTAACTCAAAGAACTATCATTTGACACATAATAGGATCCATAATTAAACATTTATAGGGAGTTATGGTCGATGGAATCTGATACACTTTACAACATCCACTAAAACGTAGCCGATCGAAATAGTTTCATCTCATCCATGAGTTGAAGGACCTCTATGGTCTAAATTAAAGCTTGAATGGATTCACATGCTACACAATTAATTGACATGCCATATTGTCATAGGATTTTATGGCTTCAGGATATATCAACACATTAGAATCATGGTCTATATTGTCGCCCAAAATGCGGGGCATTACATTATCCCCCCTTAGGATCATTTGTGCCCTAATGATGATGCAGGACACAGACAGAAATGATTTCAAGTATAATAAAGGACTAGGAAAGTTAATATAGGAATAGTACCTTCTGTCTTATCCTCCATTGAAGCAAATAAATTGGGATATCTAATTTTCATGTCATCTTTTGACACCCAAGTTGCTTCTTGGACTTTCTGATTCCTCCATAGTATCTTTACTGAGGCTATCTCTTTGCTCCTTAGCTTTCAGACTTGGCAATCTAAAATTTCAATGGGCTCTTATTCGTAAGACAAGAAGTCTGTCACTTTGATACCCTCTACTGGCAATACCAGAGAATGATCTTCAATGCAAATCTTCAACATGCATACATGGAATACCGGATGAACTGAAACCAAACTTGTAGGCAATTCTAGCTTATAAGCAACTGTACCAATCTTTTTCAGAATTTGATATGGCCCTATATAGCCAGGGCTCAATTTACCCCTTTTTCCAAACCGCATAACTCCTTTCATAGAGGAAACCTTAAGGAACATCCAATCACCAACTTTAAACTCTAGTTCTCTTCTCCGAACATCGGCATAGGACTTCTGACAACTCTGAGAAGTCTTCAGTTGTTCTCTAACGATATTCACTTACTCCATTGCCTAATGAAAAAGATCAGGCGCATACAACTAAGTCTCACCCACTTCATACCATCCTATCGGAGACCTACATCTCCTCCCATACAAATCCTCAAAATGAGCCATCCTGATACTAGCATGGTAACTATTATTGTAAGCAAATTCAACCAGTGGCAGGTGATCTACCTAGCTACCTTTGAAATCATTGAATGCCCTCAACATATCTTTGAGGGTCTGAATGGTACGCTCAGGTTGCCCATCCATCTGAGGGTGGAAAGTTGTGCTCAAATTCACTTGTGTACCTAAACCCTTCTGAAAAGATCTCCTGAACTGGGATAAAAACTGTGTACCTCTATCGGATATAATGGACACAGGTGCCCCATGCAATCGAACTATATCCTCAACATAAATCTTAGCATAAACATCTCCCGAATAATTAGTCCTCACACGCAAAAAGTGGGTTGACTTTGTCAACCGATCTACAATCACCCATATAGAATCATACTGGTTTCGGGATCTCGAAAGTCCTGTAATGAAGTCTATGTTTATCATCTCCCACTTCTATAAAGGCAGGCTATCTTTTGGGAAGTACCACCTAGCCTCATGTGTTCTACCTTCATTTGTTGACAATTCAAGCACTTGGACACAAAATCAGCTACATCACGTTTCATGTTATTCCACCAATACAAGGTTTTCAGATCACGGTACATCTTAGTAGAGCCTGGGTGAATGACATACCTCGAAGTGTGCACCTCAATAAGGATTCTTTCCCATAACCAAACAACATTCGGAACGCACAACCTACCCTGAAATCTAAGAATACCATCACCATCAATTTCAAATGACATAACCTTTTGTTGACCCATATCTTTCTTGATTTGCATCAATATAGGATCTTCAACCTATTTCTCCTTAACTTCGGCACAAAGGGATGACTTAGCTAACTCATGAACAATCACCCCTCCATCCTTGGAATCTAAGAGTCGCACTCCCAGATTTTTAAGGAGGTGAATATCCTTCACCATCTCTTTCTTTCCTTCTTCTACAAGAGAAAGGCTACCCATAGACAACCTGCTGAGGGCGTCGGCTACAACATTGCCTTGCCCGGATAGTAATGCAGAATCATATCATAGTCTTTCAAAATTTCCATCCAACGCCTTTGCCCGAGGTTTAATTCTTTCTATCAGAAAATATACTGCAAAATCTGATGGTCAGTATAAATATCAACATGCACTCCATAGAGATAGTGCCTCTAGATTCTAAGTACAAACACCACGGCTGCTAACTCCAAGTCATGATTGGGGTGATTGCGCTTATGCAACTTTAATTGCCTAGATGCATAAACTATTACCTTACCACGCTGCATCAATACACAACCAAGTCTTACACAGGACGCATCACAATAAACCCTAAAATCATCTACGCCCTCGGGAAGGGTAAAAATAGGAGCAGTAGTCAGCTTGTCCTTCAACTTCTCAAAACTATTTTCATACAAGTTAGACTATGTAAACTTCATCTTTTTCTGAGTCAGTTTAGTAAGCGGAGCAACTATGGAAGAAAAACTCTCTATGAACCTTCTGTAATACCCCGCCAAACCCAAGAAGCTCTAAATATCAGTTAGAGTCGTGGGTCTGGGCCATTTTCTCACTGTTTCAACTTTCTGGGGATCCACTCTTATCCTGTCACTGGACACAATATGCCCCATGAAGGCAATAGCATCTAACCAGAATTCACACTTAGAAAATTTGGAGTACAACTGATGATCTTTAAGGGTCTGAAGAATAATTCGGAGGTGATTGGCATGATCCTCTTTACTCTTAGAATAGATCAGAATATCATTGATAAATAAATGACGAACAAGTCAAGAAACTGATGGAACACACTGTTCATAGGATCCATGAAGGCTGCAAGGGCGTTAGTCAACCCAAAAGACATGACTAGAAATTTGTAGTGACCATATCAGTTTCGGAAGGCTGTCTTGGTTATGTCTGACTCCCTAACTTTCAACTGATGATAACCCGAATGAAGGTCTATTTTTGAAAAACACTTGGCAACCTGAAGCTAGTCAAAAATGTTATATATCCTAGGAAGATGATATTTATTTTTAATCGTGACCTTATTCAACTGACGGTAGTCTATGCATATCCGAAGGGACCCATCCTTCTTTCGCACGAAGAGCATGGGTGCACCCCATGGGGAAACACTAGGACGAATAAAACCTTTGTCTAGGAGGTCTGCAAGCTATTTCTTTAAC
>NC_061115.1:35486699-35498968 GCF_002878395.1 Capsicum annuum
AATCGTGACCTTATTCAACTGACGGTAGTCTATGCACATCCGAAGGGGCCCATCCTTCTTTCGCACGAAGAGCATGGGTGCACCCCATGGGGAAACACTAGGACGAATAAAACCTTTGTCTAGGAGGTCTGCAAGCTATTTCTTTAACTCTTTTAATTCCGTGGGATCCATTCTATATGGAGGAATAGAAATTGGATGAGTGTCTGGCAACACATCAATGCCAAAATCTATCTCCCTATTAGGTCGTATCCATGGGAGATCTTCGAGAAAGACTTCTAGGAATTCATTCATTACAGGGACTGACTGCAAAGGAAGGTTTTCAACTTTTGAATGTTTTACTCAGATTAGATGATACATACAATCTTTGGAGATAAGATTTCAGGCTCTAAGATAAGAGATAAAGTGACCTCTAGGTTCCACAGAACTCCCTGCCCATACTATTGGTGTATCATTCGGGAAAGAAAAAGTGACCTTTCAGTTTCTGCAATCATAGGTGGCATAACACGAATGGAGCCAGTCCATCCCAAGGATGGCATCAAAATCTATTATATAGAGTTCTATAAGGTCTGCCACATTTTCCCTACTATGAATAGACACGACACAATTTCTATACACCCTTCTAGCAACAACAGAATCACCTACATAAGTAGAAAAAGAGAAGGGTTCTACAATTACTTTGGGCTCAAACCCGCAACCAACAACCACATAAGGGGTCACATAAGATAATGTTGACTCGGGATCAAGCAATACATAAACATCATGAGAAAATATTCATAACATACCAGTGACAACATTTGGTGAAGCTTCCACCTCCTGGCGGTTAGTTAAAAAATATGACCGATTTCGACCGCTCCTGGCAGCTAAAGGGACACCCTTAGGAAGAGGAGCTATGGAGGCGGCTTGGGACTTAGCCCCCCCCCCTTCCCGTATTTTCTCTAGTAGAACGACAATCTCTCTGAAGTTGACCCACTTTGCCATAAGTATAGCAGTTTCTCCCCTCAAACCAGCACTTCCCTAGATGATTCCTTCCATACTGCCCTGAGATTGTGTACTTAGAGCTTTGGATCCATGAGGAGTCTGAAAACTCTGAGTTTGTCTGTCCGTCGGTGGTCTGGGTGCTGAAGCGCTGGTTGCTGACTGTACATTATTCCAAAACTTTGTCTTTTTTGACCACTTAGTACGCCAGTTACCACTCTGCAGCTGACTCTTGTGCTGGTCCGTAGATCTAGCTCTCTTAGCCTGTCTGTCTTTCTCTCTAGATTTAGCAATCTTTCTCTTCTTCTCTTCCACCTACTGTATATGAATGGTCAGTCGAGCAAAGTCTAACTCCTTATTTAACATAGCCCCCTGGCACTCAAGTACCAGGTTATCGGCAAGGCCAGATACAAATTTCCTTATCTAGGCTCTCATGTTACTAGTCAACTCTGGTGTATAGCGGGCTAGTTTATTAAACTTCAAAGTGTACTCCTGGACACTCATACTATGCTGCTTCATATTTATAAACTCTTCCGCTTAGGTCTCCCTCAACTCCAGAGGAAAGAATCAAACAAGGGAAGCTTCCATAAATTCGCTCCAAACTGTGGGCTCGGTACTTTCACCTTTTGCATCATCCCAGTCGGCATACCACTAATTTGCAACGTCCTTGAGCTGATAGGTTGCTAGCTCTGCCCCTTCAACCTCATCCACATGCATCACCTTAAAGATGTTTTCCATCTCATCCACGAACACCTGTGGATCTTCCTCTACATTGGTGCCAGTGAACTTAAGTAGGTTCATTTTTATGAAATGTCCAACTATAGTAGCCTCAGACGTAACAGATCTAGACCCAACATCTTCCGATCGTTAAGCCTGGTTACCTATCAACTGTGTCAGCATATAAATGAACCGTCTAAATTTTTCATTTGAAATATCTCCCTGAGCAGTTAGGGGATGGTTGGCATTAGTCCACGGATCCCGAGGTAGACAGGTCGGGACTGGAAGGACTCCCGGAGTAGGGACAAATTCTGGAGTGTGAGCCCTATTACGGGTCCGTATCCCATCAATGAGATAGATCTCATCTGCCTGAGCTTTCTAATCGATTATACGACATGGAGGCATAACAGTGTTTCTGAAACACAAGTGATCATTGATTAGGAGATAGTTCAGACTCTGAAGCACAAACTAAATCATAAAGAAGGGAAACATTTCCTAAACACCTCATAGCCCCCTGATTATAAGTGTGGCGCGCTACGCACCCATAAATAGGACTCTACCTGACACGATTTCGTAGACATCCTGGGGCCATGAACCGTGCTTTGATACCAAGTTTGTCATGACCTGAACTAGGGCCTGGCCGTGACGAGCATTTCAAACCACAGAGGCCCGAAACACCCCTATCTGCCTGGTAATCATGCACCTAATTCATATGATCAAAGTAATGCAGAGGAAACACAATGATTATGAAATATGGTAATAAATATGATAAGAAACAATAACGGGGAAATTAAGTTCCCCCAACATCATTCAACCTCTAAATAACTGTCTGCAAAAATCTCTAACAAATGACTGAGTCAAGTAACTGTATATGAACCCGGACAAGGCCCCTAGTAGACCCCAAAACTGAATATAAGATCAAAGGACTGCAGGACATAAGACCTTCCGACACATAAAAGGGTCACCACTTGTCTCTGCAACTCTGTCTGAATAATCTACTGATTCTCTAGACCCCTAGACTGGGCCTCTGAACCAGAGAGGTTGGAGAGGGGAGGGGGTCAGCACAAAAGTACTGGCACGCAGAGATGTCAAAACAAAACATATTACTTTTACAAAATATAGTTGGGAGCCATTATAAGGCAATTTCGTATCTAATCAGTTACAAACAAATGGGTGTAGTGCAATAGTTTTCTCAACAACAATTAAATGCAACTGATCTAGGTGGAATACCCTATATAATTTACACCAACTGTCTAAACTCGGTTGCCACTGAGATTAGAGTATAAGTGAGGGAGAGACACACAAGATCACATAGCATGGTGTCTCAACCCAATGGTATTGCCCAAGATCACTTAGCCCGGGCTCCTACCTATAGTCCCAATTTGGGAATGACATAAAGTAAAGTACACAAGATCACTTAGCCTGGTACCAAATCTCCGTGTCGGCAAACACATTTTCCAGTGATGAACCCTTACACTCATACTCCTTCTTCCAGCATCCACCTATCTCATGTAAAATCGATGCATTCAAATTTCATCTAATTCAATCCATATCATATTCTATAGGGTATCATCATATCCGACTTGCAAGTCCTCAATATCACCTCCACATATGCATAATCATGTAAAAACAAAGGTGCTTCATCATTTACAAGTGGTGAACAATATTTATTTCAAATTCATGCTCTCTTTTGTTGATCACAATATTGGTATGGGGTAGCAAGACATTATCATGGAAATTTGAAAGAAATTTATCATTCATATTTATCAAACTTCCATGGAAAATCTTAAATCACGTATGCATGGTTTCAACCATTGAAGTATATAGGCAAACAAATCCCATGACATAAAGAAAATGACTTAGAAATTTTATTGAAAGCAAGTTATTAGCATTTGATTGAAAACCCCCATATAAAAGCATGCATCTTAATAAAAACTACACCCATGAGATTTTAGGATAACCCCACGTATCTCTATTTCCAAGGATAATAGATGTTTCTTGAAGCCTGCGGATTGGTGATTCCAAATATGTAATTATCTTTGAAAACCTACAGTAAAATCTTGAACTATTTGGTCTTTTATTTTGAAACCCTAAGGAGAATCTTTGAGAACTTTTGATGAATGAAGGTGTATTTTGGGGTCCTTGGAACTGAATTTCGTGTTTTAGGGCTAAGTAAGGGTGGAAAAGGACCACTTTGTCACCAAAACGGTGTGTTTAAGTCACTTGAATTCTTTACATATGTTCCGCCCATCCCATTGCCTATGTTTACATAGGCGCCGCCTAGGTTATTGCCTATGCTTTCCAGTGGCCATGGGCGATTGGTTAGGCGACGCATATAACATTGAAAGGCCATAACTTCTTGCTTGGGTGTTGGATTTTAGCAAAATTGGTATCGTTGGAAAGATAACTTGAAGACCTATTATTTGACACATAGTAGGCTCCCTAATTCGACATATACAGGGAGTTATGTTCGATGGGAGCTGACACACTTTACAACGTCCTCTAAAACTTAGCCAATCGAAATAGTTTCAAGTCGTCCATGAGTTGAAGGACCTCTATGGTCTAAATTCAAACTTGAATGGATTCACATGCTACACAATTAATTGACATGCCGTATTGGCATAGGATTTTATGTCTTCGGGATTTATCAACACATCGGAATCATGGTCTATACTGTAGCCTGAAATACGGGGCGTTACATAAAATGTAACATAATGATAAACCAAGTCCAGGTAAAAAAGAGAACCAGGATCATCTCTAACGTCGCTATACATAGTAAGTAAATAACCAAAATAATACCATATAGCAACAAAAACAACAACAAACCCAATGTATTACCACAACGTGGGCCTGGGGAGGGTAAGATATATGCAGTCCATACCGCTACCTATGTAGAAGTAGAGAGGCTATTTCCGATAGACCCCCACCTCTAGATAAGGATAATAAATAAGGGGATGGATGACATAACCAACAAAAAGAATAGGAAATAATAGAATAAAATGACAGGAATATAAAATATGGGAAATAAAAGCAACACGGAATAAGAAAAATGGGAACCAAGCAATAAAAAATAGGACACCCACCTAGTAGTGACATACACTCACATCCCAAATTCACCTATGTACACAGACCTATGATTACTAAATCCAGCTACACAAGTATTCTTCTGAATGCTAGGTACAACCCACACACTAACACTAGCCTTCTACCCTAATCCTTGACCTCCACGTCTTCCTATCTAGGGTCATGTCCTCAGTAAGCTGAAGCTTCTCCATGTCATGTCTAATCACCTCTTTCAAGTATTTCTTCAGCCTACCTCTTCTCCTCCTGAAGCCATCCAATGCTAGCTTCTAACATCTCCGAACTAGGGCATCCGCGCCCCTCCTCATCACATTCCCAAACCATCTCAGCCTTTTTTCCCGCATCTTATCCTCCACCGAAGCCACTCTCACCTTAGCCCAGATAATCTCATTCCTAACTCTGTCCCCTGTAGATAACCCACACAATCAATGCAACATTCTTATTTTCGGCTCTTTCACTTTTTGGATGTGAGCGTGCTTAACTAGCTAACACTCCGCTCCATGCAATATGGCCGAACGAACTGCTACTCTATAGAATTTGCCTTTAAGACTAAGAGGCACCTTCTTATCATATAACACTCCTGAGGCAAGCCTCTACTTCATCAAACCTGCTCCAAAATAATAACATAATGTAACATAGTTAATACAAACATTCACAAACTTCAAAATTGCCTCCTATACGCCAATTGATGTATAAATATAATGAACACGTCACAAACTCCCATATGATAGGAGAGTACATTAAAGAGAAGAATAAGAAATCAACCGACATTGTAACTAACCTTCATTGTCAAAAAACTATTCCATTATTTACCCACATTCCTCCATGTCACCATCATCTAATAATAATCTTACAATCATATTTCACTAATTCCATTTACAAGCCAATCATCACTCATTAACTGATTTATTGAATTATTAGAATCCATTTATGTCATACAATATTTTATCTATTTCTTCATTTATCAACTTAGCCAAATTTCTACCTTTAATTTCACACTCCGATATCATTTGTAATAAAAAAGTATATCATTATTTCATAGTATGCATATCCGGACTCGAACCGGTAAATATCATTAGTAGTTGGGTTTGAACGGGAAATTAATCAATAGCCAGACTCAAATAGATAAATGTAATCAATATCCGGACTTGAATCGATAAATGATCAATAATCATACTCGAACCGATAAATAATCAATTGTTCAATAGTCATTCTCCAGACTCAAACCAAGTATATATAATCATCAACATAATCATATTCAGGAGATGAACATGGAAAATATATATATAATCCACATCATGATAGTATCACCAATATGCATAAATAATAGCATGGTCAATAAGCATCAACCTCACATTAACCAACATATTCATCAGGTATAAAAAGTTTCCACTATTACTTCAACACACATTTGAAAGAACCTAATAAGCATAATGGATTTAACAAAGCTAACATGTGTCATAGCCTAAAATGGGTAAACAATCCTGTAACAACCCAAACCAGGGTCTGGCTGTGATGAGTATCTCAAGTCCACCTTGGACTGGAGACCACCCCTACAACATAACCTCAAGAGCACAATAATAATAATAATAATAATAATAATAGTGTACAAGCCAATTACACAATAATACATGATGAATAGATGACTTTATGAAAAATAATAGTCAATAAATAACCAACCAACCCATATCTATCCACGAAGCCTCTGAAACTAGATTAACATAAAAATTGGGATATGCCCACGACTATGACAAAAAAGAATCCAAAGTACAATAAAAATAAAGACAGAATGATCAAAATCACAAAACCATTCATAGGATGGAGGCTCACTACTTCACAACAACATAACAAACGTGCTAATCCACCTAATTTTGCACTATAGCAATAGAAAAGTCTTCAAACCCCATATCATTGAATTATGTGGCATCCTAGGACAGTAGTGGGATACGCACTAGCATATAACTCAAGCAAAGTGATGAAACAGTGCCATATGAAATATTAGTCAAAACCACATGCACACATTCATATATATATATAAGATGCCAGGATAAGGTAAGGGTCATAGAAATAAGAGTTTTTTAAAACCATTAACCTGGACAGTGTAGCTCTATCCATCCTATATTCAACCATAGGCTATATGGTTCATCTCCCCTGCTAAAAGGACACCAGTGTGTGTTAGCCGCATGAACCAAGGAAAATTTGAGGATAAATTAAAGTCACCATTGAAAATAAACGTCCTGAATATATATATATATATATATATATATATATGGTGTGTATCAAGCACACGGTTGTATATACCACTAGAATTAGCAAAGGTGGTTTCCAGTGTTCGTTTCTCTAGAACTTACACCTTCACGATGATCTACACAACCATATTTAAGCCAAAATTAAAATCACTTTGTACATAATTCCCATAATTAACCTAGGATTCATTCCTTAAGGCAATTACCACATTGTATCGTCATAGAAATATGCTAGCAAGATAAATTAAACATGCCAAACCAATCCACATTCTCCACATTGATTCCCAAGTTCTATTATGGAAACCTATGTAGTCACGACCCAATTCCTCAAGTCATGATGGAACCTACCATAACCCACCAGTAGGCAAGTCAACCCATAGTCTAGAACGGTAAGTAACAGACTACTCAATAATATAAGGAAAAAATGTGGAATATAAGGATTAAAGATCAATACATAGAAGAATCCCAAAACCCAGTGGTATTAGTACAAATGCTTCTAATATCATAAAAGTACAAAAGTGATATATCAAGAATTATAGAATGATATAACTTGTCTTTTAATACAACTTAGAAACTAGTCTAGTACATAAAAGAGAGATAAGTTATACTCTGAAAGTCATGAGCTCACTCTAAGTCTCTAAACTATGGCTGCTCCGCACGATGCATATATCAACAGCGATAACCAACATTATGATCTGTAGAAGTGTAGTATGATTACAAAATAAATAGAACTTAGTAGGCAACTGCCAACTGAGCTCCAAAGAAAAAGCAGATATACACAACATATGAACTGAATGAAAACTACACTTAATAGTCCATAAATCATATAATAAGTCAATAATAGTAATAAGGGAAAACTATCATATTTATATCAAAGTGTCTAACCTAATAAGACTAACGAAGTATCAGGGTGAACTATGTTGTTCCATTTACATTCAACATACGTCAATGCTATACCATATATCCCATGTCAATATACGAATAAAGAGGGAAAGAAATATATATAGTAATATACAAGGCTAAGTAAAGACTATATAAAATATACAACCAAGAAAGGGATATATGGTAGTACCATAACTTAATATAGCTAGATATATTTAGGTATAAGTATATATAAACACAAGGTCATGTCAATGCATAACCTATATGATCATATTCTAATTTTGAGACCTCATTATAATACTATCATGATTTAAATACTATCATAAGATAGGACAGGCCAAAGACACACCTAAAATCTTGATATCGGATCAATGACCCATCTGTCATAGCTAGCAATGATAATGATCATAACAATGATATTAACAATAGCAAGAACATCATTAATAACTGGCTACTCTAGATAACAAAATTCCTAGATGAGTCTATACATATCCCCACCATCCTAGGATCGAAAGGTTTAATTAATATACAACAACAGAAGACAAATTCTTTATCCATAGCTATGCAATTATCCCATACCAGCTGAAAAATATATTTGCATACTGGTGATAGGAAATGTGCGTGCATAAATGAATGCAAAGTGTACCATCAATATCATAACTCATAATAAATATCCTCATCACTACCATCATCATCGCAATCAACCTCCGGCCTTGCCTAAAATCAATATCATCTCAATAGTATTCTTCAAACTCGAATCGGGTATAAATATTATCAGAATATCCTCCGTTCTTGACGCTTATCAATATTATCTCAATAGAATTCTCCAAACTCAAACCAGGTATCATATCATCATAATATACTACGTCCTTGTTGGGTATCAATATGTCATCACAATATTTTCTGGCCTTATCGGGTATTAATATATCATCCTACATATCAACACATAAATATAGGCATATAATTAGTGTATAGACACAAGCTGATATACTCATAACTGTAAAGATACATGCCTTGTAAATTCATCCCAACTACCCATTATTAGCTTACCAACACTTATTATTATTAAACCGCTAATTTACTATTCATCACAAAATAATAATCATCATTTATCCACTATTCATTATTATAAACTAATTATCATATATATGATAATCATCATTAGCCAAAAAATTACCAATTACCATCTAGCCATGTTTTATTAACTAATGTCAATCATTAATTAACTATCATTTACCATCTAATCCTCGTTATTCAACTAATCCTCATTATTAGCCAGTCAACATTATTAACTATGTATTATCTTTATCTAGGCAGCGTTATTAACTACGAGTCATTATCACTAACTTTCTTTATCATCTAGCAATATTAAGTCACATTATCCGTACTTAATAATTAATCAGCATAACAACTTGTTATCAATGAAAACTAATTATTATCATGTATAAACCCATTTTCATGGCCATGTATCGACTCTAATCGTTAGCTACCATATTTCAACTCAGCAAAATTCATTAACTAGTACATTAGCTACCTAGCCACCATGTACTATAGCCATCTAAAAGACATCTATCTACCACTTAGCTTAACCCTTATTTAGGAAGAATATTCACAGGATTGTATTTCAACTAGAATCACATCAATTACCGATATAATAATTATGAATGTACTAAATCTATACATCCCATCGCTAGTATTCAATTAGTGGAATAGTAAGCATAATACCGCATCTCTCTCTGTCCCGTACTAAAGATATGCATTTACAAGCATAGACATATTCATATTCATAAACTATAATCACATCACTTATAATGACAAACACTTCTAGAATATTCAATTAATGTCATAACACAGTCCTTGGATCATTAATTTTTCCAAAATTATCTGAACATCATAATCGTGGCCTTAGGCCTATATTCATTTTTAGAAATTATATTAATAATCATATTTATAAGCCATAGCATATCTTTAATCATCTCACATATAGGAGTCATCACGTATATTGGAGGCATAATATCATTAAGAATGTAATCATCTCTAGGATATCTTTTATTAATAGAACATATATCATAACAATGAGAAATACCACTTCTCTAGACCAATTTACATATCCAAGAGAAAAATCATCAATATAGGTCCAACAATAATTACTAAAGGAAATAGAAACACTATAGGTCAATCATCAAGTCTAAGAGAAAATAGCATCTGTATAGGCCACATAATTTATCTAAAAGGAATATTATCTCTAAATGCCCAATATCACTTCCACAAGGAGTATCATAATCATAACTCAAAAGCCACAATCAGGCAATGTCAATACAAGTTAAAAAGTTATAAAGTAACCTTATTATAAGGTTTACTAGCCTCATCTATGTCTAACATCCACACCTATTTCCACAAGACTTAGCACAAGCATAGACCTAAGTATGCCAAACAGTCCCTCTTCTATTTGATAATTTCCATAATTAGGCATTCTATGCCCCAAACTAGTCTAAGGTATATAGTTCATCTTCTAGATGTCAAGTAAGCTATATTCAATCCTAACATAGCAACTTCAATAAGAAATAAGGCTACTCAAGTGAAATACCCCATACTTTTTTCTAATTTATTTCATGTCAAGAATGTTTAGAATTAGCTTCTAAATTGAATGATGGTTATTCCATGAGGAATTTTAAATAATTTTACTTTTTGTCATATAGGAAATTCAATAATATTTCCATCAATATAAGATTTAGCCAAATCCAATAACCGGGTAAAATATTACGACTATTTTAAGTTCACATCGTAAAACAGTGCCATATAAGTCAGAGGCGCACCGCGCCACAAGAGGAAATAGCATTTGGAAACTTCCAGTAGGGGTATGTGATTAGGCGCGTCACACCAATGCCCAATTTCAGAATTGTCCTTTTCTAGTGTCTTAGCGTAATTTCCTCTGCGTCACGCCAAAGTTCCAGGTCACAAAAGAAGGGGCAACGTGATGGCTCCATGCCGTGCCATCCCTCAGTCTCCCATTTTTAAAATTCCACTGACATGGGGTGATAGCATCGCATCGCGCCAAGGGTTTATTTTGGGAATGTTTAACTGAAATTAAATGACGCATCCAGGGTTGAAAGGGTCAACTTCTCACCCCTATTTAAGCCCTTTAACACATGATTCAACCACTTTTAACCAAAAATATGCTATTTTCTCTCAAAAATCTCTTAAAAATAAGCTAGGTTTTTCATAAAAGATCCAATTCTAAGAAAGTTTTACTGTCTTCACAAAATCATGAACTAAGGTATGCATAGTGTTCTGTCATGGACTCCTTTCATCCATGAAGTCCAAGAATCCCTTTTCCAACTTCAAGTTATAGATTTTCGTTATGATTTCATGATTGGTTTTACTTGGTCATATTGATAAATTAGAAATTGAATTCTACTCCATGTTGGGTGATAATTTCTATATAAGTTTAATTATTATAGATATAGATTCATGCAAACCTATGACTAAATCCTTGAATGATGAAATTAGAATATGACTATGATATTTAATTGTTCTACAATGATGTTTACATGTACCATGCCTAAAATATGTTCGATTTAATGCCTAAATGAAGGAAAAGTGCCTAAATAGCATGTTGTCATGAAATCCCCATGTTTCATACTTTGCTAGTTTCCTTCTATCGAGTCCTGGGGGTAATTGTACCCAAAATATTAGTTGTGTGCCTAGAGTCATGTCATGTTTTCACGATACTCTTAGTCCAGCTATGATCCTGTGACTTCAAACATTATTATGACTCAAGAAATTTCCATAATCTCATGAACTCAGTCAGTTGTCATATATCAGTACTATTTCATTAGTCAAAGAATTCAGTAACTCAGTCCATGTTTAGTTTTGTAAATCATGTTCAGTGTCTATTCAGATGGGAGTAGAAATAAGCACCGAACGAACCTAAGGATAGGAACTCACTTGTTATATGAGGGTGTGATTCTTAGAAGCAATCCTTGCATTCCTAGACTATGTAGCTAGCATAGGTCGAGACATCATAGCCTTCTATATGAGGGTATATTAGGATCACTCACATGTTGTCCTTACCAGTGGTGCGGTATTGACACCCTTCCAATTAGGGCATATATTGGACCCCAATTCAGCTATAATGCATTATTTTAGGCATGTTGGTTAGATGACTACCTCCCACAGTCTCAGTAAAAGAACTCAAATAGTTCTTTAAATTTTAGGACTATCAGATACGGTCAACTTAGATACAGTACGAAACTCAGATAGTTCCATCAGATTTAGGACTGTCAGATACAGTCACTTATGTTATCAGTTATATTCAGATTCAGTAATTATGTTATCATAGTATTAGTGTTAGTTGTTATGTCTCAT